>NC_062209.1:0-240000 GCF_912470025.1 Vespa velutina
TTCATAATAAAAAATACTTATGGGCATCTAGAAAATATTTGACGGGTTGATAATAAGAGGAATCTTCAGGTTTACAATTTTTTAATTCTCCGTCGCAATAAAAACAAATGTTTTTTGTTTTTTCCTGTATAAAACAGTCGGTATCTGTTCCTTCTAATTGAACATCTGATGTAGTCGTTGAAAATATTTAAGTACATAATTTCTCCCTTTTTTCATCTTAATACACTTCCCTCAGAATATAACATAAGAAAGATTTACTATATTTCTGTACACATAACACGACCATAACAATTGTATGATTTGTTAGTAAATGCAAAAAATATACACAGAAGAGATGAACCGTTAAATACTCTGCATTAATAAACACAAATTTGCTTATTTTGTCAATGTTAATAGTCATCATGTTTTTCTGTTGGTTGTAATAGATCCTTGTAGTGTAGTTGTAGTCATGTATCGTTAGATACATAATAGTAAATAAGTAACATCTTAGATGAACTCTTAAATAGAAGTAACAATATTGGATCTGGAAGATTATGTATACGAATTATATTATAAAAATTATATAACTTAATTTCTTTTAAAATCTTTGTTTGATTTAATCGTGAAAATATAATAGATAGAGTAAACAAAATCTTTTGATTGTATTTTTGATTATTTGCAATGTTCAATTGCGCTTAGTGCATTGACCTCAAATCTCCAGGTACTTAGATTACTTTCATCGGTCCATCGCATTGATGAGTTTGTATTTAATACCAATGTAGAGTTACGTCCTGTGGCGTAGTTCAAAATAGTCAGTTTTTGGTTAGACCGTTAGGTCAAGATGATCAGCTTTTTACCATGGATTGATTTTAAAAAATGTGAAATCAATGATGAATGATAAGACAAGAGACATAATAGGATAAAATAGAAGATCTGTTAAATATATAGATTGGAAAACAAACAAAGTAATGAACAGAATATTAAAAATAATGATTTCAAGTTTTCTACGAACAGTATAATAGTTCAAAAATGGATTTCCGTCTCAATGATAGACAACAACGTTCAGTAAATTATTAGAAAATACAGAACGTTCAACTTATTGAAGATTTTTTGACTTTTGGATGTAGCATTATAAATTTATTACAACTTTCATAAAATACGGAATACAGACTTATTAACTAATTCACAGTCTTACAGAACATAGAATATAAATTTATTAATCAATTACCAGTTTCATAAAATGCAGAATACAAACTTAAGACTTTCAACACCTTTTGTTTAAAACTTGTGTAACTTCAATGACAGGACACAATAGGAACTATAAGCGCTAATGGGGAACGTTATTCCTACCATGCGTTTATGTTTAACTTGTGTTGGTTATATCCCTCTCACGCAAATATTAGGTTGGAGAAAAAGAAATCCATTATTTTTTTGGTAGATGGCTATAGTGATCGACATCTCGTAAAGTATCGATCAAACAATTTCAGATTTATGCTCGTTGTCAAGGTGACATTTTACACTAAAAAAATTCTTTTGCTGCTTTTTATTTGGTCCATTCAGTTGTGAGTTATAGAATGTTAAAAATGGATAGAAAAACTCTGTACATTTTACAGTTTTTCTTTGATAAAGGCAAAAATGCAAGCCAGGTAGTTGAAACTGTAATTGGTATTTATGGTCTCGATACTGTAACAGGTAATTACGTGGAATTTTGGTTTCGTCGATTCCTTTCAGCTATTTTTGATGTTGAAGATGCACCTCGCACGTTGTCGAAAATGTCGATAAAATCACAGAAATAATCGAAGTTGACCGGCATGTTAGTAGTCGTAGCATCGCCCAGGAGTTAAAGATCGACCATAAAACAGTTTTAAACAATTTGCACAAAGCTGGATTCAAAAAAAAGCTCGATGTTTGGGTGCCACACTAATTAACACCAAAAAACATGATCGATCGAATATCCATCTGCGAAGCTTTGGCCAAACGGAATGAAATCGACCCATTTTTTAAACAGATGGTGACTGGGGATGAGAAATGGGTCACATACGACAATATTGTGTGAAAACGATCATGGTCAAAGCGCGGTGAAGCACCTCAAGCGGTGTCCAAACCAAAACTAATGGCCAGGAAGGTTCTGCTGTGAATTTGGTGGGACTGGAAAAGAAATCATGTATTATGAGTTACTTCTATATGGCCAAACACTAAATTCTGATCTCTACTGTCAACTACTGGAACGTTTGAAGCTAGCGATTGACCAGAAACGCCCAGAATTGGTCAACAGAAGAGGTGTTGTATTCCATAATAATAACGCCAAGCCACACACGTATGTGGTGACTCGCTAGAAACTCCGGGAGCTTGGTTGGGAAGTTTTAACGCATCCACCATATAGTCCGGACCTGGCACCAAGTGATTATCATCTTTTTCTCGCAATGCAAAAATTCCTGAGTGATAAGAAATCGGCATCAAGAGAAGATTGTGAAAATTGATTACTAGAGTTTTTCGCCGATAAGGACCAAGACTTCTATGAGAGAGGCATTATAAAGCTACCTTTAAAATGGCAACAAATTATAGAACAAAACGGTGTATATTTGACCCAAATCGGACAATCCGAAACATGTTAAATAAAGTCTTGAAGTTCACGCAAAAATAATAGATTTCCTTTTTCCCAACCTAATATAACAATCGGTTTTGTGTAGGTTAAAGTAAGTAATGTTAATATGCTGTGAATTCACAATTTTCAGTCGCTACGTATTTGTTTCACAAATGTAAATGAATAAAAAATAATAAAAATAATTTACACATAATAAATAGTATATAAATTTGCGACAAAAAATTAAATGTCGTTGAATATTTTGTCAAAAATAATTAGTGAATACTTTATATATATATATATATATATATCGTCACTTCAAAATCATATCGAATGATCGTACTTGAGTCGTAATGAAAAAGTAAGATTTTTTTTTAATATTTATAAAACAGAATTTAATAATAATCCAAAAAATCGAGGATATAGTACAAGCAACTGTATGTATCGCAGGAATTTCTGAAAGGTAGAATTTACATATTATTTACATAGTTATATAAAATTTATCAAATTTACATGGCATTATATGTATTTTATAACCTTTTAGATCAGTTTATAGAATATATAGGGAAAACAAAATGGGAAGAATATCGTCTCCAAAGAGATCAAAGTCACATCAGAAAATCTTCACTAAAGTAAATTTTTTTGATAGAAATGCAATAAGATGAATAGCCTATCAATTTTTCTATCGAAATAAAAAGCCCACAATTGATAAAGATTTGATATTGATAAATGATGATATTTCTTTGCCAAATTTTAAAAGGAGTACGTTTTAAAAAGTTGTAAAAGATATGAATTTTAAATATGAGGAAATAAGACGCAACAGTTTTTTAATATAGATAAAGAATAATAGATAAAGAAGAAATAGTTGTATGGCAGCAAAACTATTTACGAAAAATAAAAGAATAGAAAGAAGCTAAGAAATCAATATATTATCTAGACAAGATGTGGATAAATGCAAGTCTTACTACAAATAAAATATAGAAAAATTCAAACGTCACTTCATCACGAAGAGCATTTTTAGATAGACTTTCTACAGGTTTGAAAAATCTCTCCGGTAAAGGAAAACGCCTTATTATATCTCGTATTGGTAGTGATAGGTTCGTTGATGATGCATTGTGGATTTTTGAATCCACAAATCTAAAAAAAGTAATAACTACCATGAAGAAGTGAATTCTGTTACATTTGAAAAATGGTTTACGAGAATAGTCTATAAAGTTTAAGGAGAATTCAGTTATTGTTATGGATAATACTTTGTGTCATTCCCAAAAATGGAAAGAATACCTATCGGTGCTTGAAAAAAGGATGATATTCAACAATGATTGACTAATAAAAATATTAATTACTCTCAGGGTGTGGTGAAAGCCATTAACTTCTCACAGGATATGATGAATTGTTGCATATTGCAAAACAAAATAAACCAACAAATAATTGTTATGCAATAGATGAAATTGCAAAGTTACGAAACATTAATGTACTGAGACTTCCACCTTATCCTTGTAAATTAAATCCATTAGAAATGATATGGGCTCAAATAAAAAATTATATCATAAAAAGAAATGTAACATTTGAATTTGCAAAAATGAAAATTTTATTTTATAAAGCAGTAAACGCTGTTACTAAAGGAAATTGGAAAAATTGTGTTGAACACGTTAACACTAAAGTTGAAAACAAGTTTTAGAAATTGGATTATATAATTGAAAGAACTATTAAACCTTTTATTAGAAATATAAATAATAGCGATATTAGTTTAAAAGAAAACACAGAATCAACTTCTGAGTAAAAAACATTAATTTACAATTGAACAGATAAAATTAACGTGAAATTTTTGCATCAATTATTTCATTACGAGAATTCCATTCAAAAGTCGTTTGAAAGGATTTGAAAGTTGTAAATACGCTTCTGTCCCAATCACGCATTAGTTTATTTCTACTGATCCGATTAGTTGAACAAAGTATAGAACTATTCGTTTCTTTGTTCATCGACCGGCATATTTCACGCATATATGCATACACATACACACACAGACACATACGACTAGCCAGATTTGGAACCTTTCATCTTATTGTATACCTGTCGATCGACATATCTCATACACAAGCATACGACTAGCTAACTCTGGAGCCTTTTATTCCACATTCTGCATAGGTATCTGTCCTCAGATGCTATTATATTTTTTATCACTTGTATCACAGACGCCATGCGCTCTGTCATCGCTATCACTTTCTTCAATCCATTCGTTCACACATATTCATAATCCAGGTTACAATAATAATTACCATTTATGCCTAACTTACATATTACGAATTTACACACTTAACAAATTCCACTGCTTTTTTTCTTTCCTTTTTGTAATTTTTGAATTGTAACAGCTTTCTCTTCTTTGCCTTTTATATTTCCCTGCTCGAAAATAAATAATGATGTAGATCGTCCGGTTCCTTTTGTTTTTTCCCAGTTGTAGATAATTCCTTTTGTAATTCCTGAACATTACCGTTAACTTCATCGCTCTCTTCTTCGTTCCTACTTTGATGACCAATTCGTCAGTTCGCCTGTCTAATTCGTAATGTGTTTTTTACATGGAATCATCCTGGCGCCTTTCTCAAGTACCATATTCACTTGGATTTCCACTAGTACTAAATTCATTATTCATTTCCTCTGGGCTTACTTCTAGCATCTACACTATTTCAAACATTATTTCGCTTGCGGAACGTGAAGAAGCATTCAGTAGAGCATAAGAAAACGTACCAAAACCTGAAATGGACGTGTTAACGACAATCTTACAAGAGATTCACTTCATGCGGAAACATACGAACGAATCTCGCGAATTAACCGATAATTACTCTATACGTGAGACTATGAATATCGTGCCACGATTCGACGGAAAGAATATGACTGTAAACACATTCATACGTGCTTGTAGGAGAGCACGAGAAATGATGCCCTCGACTTCTGTAATTACAGCCACCAATGGTAAACTTATGATCAATAACTCAAAAGGCGTAGCATACACAACTATCGTGGACTGTGATATAGAAACTTTCCGTGTAATAAACTTTCTGTGTAATAGATTACGCCAGATCTTCGGAACCTATCCTACGCATGAACATTATAGGTCAGAATTACAAAACATTCTCATGCGTAATAACGAATCAATGATAGAATACATAGGACGAGTTAAAGATCTGTACCAAGCCTTGATAGATGAGATACGCAGTAGACAGGGAATAACCGAAGACAAACAATGCGAAATCGACGATCTCACCTTACAAAGTAATATAGTATATAATAATAACATCGTTTGATAATACCGCGTTTTTGTAGAAACCTCTCAGACGCATACGACCAGGCATTAGAGTTATACGCTAAGGTGGAATATGAGAAAGAACGTAGGAGAGATCTCTCACCTTTCAGGAACGATATAACGATTCACGTTTTCGAAACAATAGAAATAAATCCACACGTGCCGTACACACGTCCTCTCCTCCTAAGGAATGTACATATTGTAAAAGGATAGAACACACACGGGAGGAATGCTTCAAATTTAACCCGTTGAGCGCCATGCCGATTTTGAAGGCAGTCCCCGTCAGGCCACGCGCGCCACTTAGAAGCGCTGGTATTGCAGGGCCAATGTCTCTTATAGCAGTAGAAGAGAGTTTACGTTTAGAACGACACGCCCATAGGCATTCATTCATTCGACACGTTACGCGCCAAGTCTGTTTTGTTTTCATTATGGAATCATGGACGGTGTTTCTATTACGAATAAACCGTCTATTGCAGTCCTTGGCCTCGTGTAGACAAAAATTTTCTTTAGTCCTGACTGTCGAAATGTCAGTCCGAGAGTATGAAAGTGACAGCAGCAGTGAAATAAGGTTTCCAGACAAACGGCGTAGAGTGGATATATTTTTATCATTTAAGGAAGAGGTCAGCGACCGTCATCCCTTGCCGGGACAGGCAGCCTCTAGGAAGGAATGGAAGAAAAGTGGCGCGCAGCGAAGAAGGAAGAGGGAAAAAAGGGAAAGAGAAGTGGCTGCTATTTCCCTATCGTGTGCCGAGGAGACGACGTATAGAGACGTACTCCTTCGGGCCACGGAGAAGGTCAACCTTAAAGACTTGGGGATCGTCGGTATGACTTGTAAGAGAGGCCTCACAGGTGCCTTTATATGGCAAGTACGAGGCAAAGGGGCAAACGAGAAGGCCGACCGGGTAGCGGAGTCCTTAAGGAGTTTCGTCCCAGGGATAAAGGTCAGTCGCCCCCTGCGTACGAGTACCATATGGTTGGTGGGACTAGATCCGGCCGCTAACGGTACCTGGATCAGGAATGCACTCCTGGAGTTGCATCCCGGAACAAACCCTAATCTCATTAAGGTGGGAGAGATCAGGATAGGCAGGGGTAGACTAGGCGAGACCAATGTCATAGCTCCGACGCCTGTCATCCAGGCGGCCCTGAAGAGGGACAGAATAGTCTTGGGACAGACAGCAGCGAGGGTGCAAGAACTTAGACAGGGGCCCCTCAGATGCCACCGGTGCCTTGCGCGAGGACATGTCGCAGCAATGTGCCCGGTTACAAAGCCCCGGGTGGATCTTTGCTACGTCTGTGGGAAACCGGACCACTTGGCCAAAATGTGTACAAACAAGGTAGCGTGCCCGGTTTGTGCAGATGCCGACCAGAAGCCGACCAATCATCGTGCCGGTTCTTGGGAGTGCCCGGTAGTGCCTCCCAGAAAATGGGTGGACAAGGCATACGGGAGTGGACCAAATGTCCGCGGGGAAACAATTCAGAAGGACCCGCATAAGGTCGTGGAAAGAACTGCGATGAAAATAGTGAGTGCGACCGAGAAGAACAAAAATAGTGGTGACGAAGATATGGAATCTTCACGGACCGGGGGAGAAGAAGCGACTCCTCTACGGCGGCGTGATCCACTCGGTGCTCCTTTATGGGGCGCCGGTGTGGTGGCGCGCCGTCGTGGAGGATACGAAGATCGGGCGGGCAGTTCAGAGCCTCCAGAGGAAGGTGGCGATTCGGGTGTGCTGTGCCTATAGGACAATCTCCTTCCATGCGTCTATGATGATTGCGGGGATTATTCCTCTCGCTCATCTGGCACCCCAGCTGGCGGAGACGTATATGGCTGTTAGAGACGCGGAAGAACCTGTTCCACCGCGTGCTAAGGCTGTACTGAGTACTTGCCAGAAGGAGGGCAATAAAAGCATGGAAGTGTGAGGAGCTTGCGTTAGCAGGGACAGCTGCAGCAACGGGGGTGCGCGCGAGGGCGGCTATTGCCGAACAGTTGGCTAAGTGGATTAGGAGGCCGTTCTCCATCGGGACGACATTCCACACTACACAGCTGATGATCGGTCATGGCTGCTTTTCAGCGTATTTATATAATATGAAGAAGATCCCCTCCCCACGGTGTTTCCACTGTTGGGGAAATGAGGATACGGCTGAGCACACCCTGATCGACTGCCCGGCGTGAACGGATGCCAGGAATGAGTTGATCGAAGCGATGGGTGGAGGGCGGCTAACACTTCCCGGAATAGTCGAGGTCTCCCTGACTGTTCCGGGAGGATTAGAAAGCGAGCGGTAGCGAGACAGGTAGTAGATGAAGAAATTCTTAGGTACTAGCAGTCAAGATGGGAGAATTCCACAAAAGGAAGGACCACGTACGACTATTTCCCGGACATCCAGAAAAGGATGGGTGCCCGTTTCCTCTCTCCTAATTATTACACTACTCAGTTCCTTACAGGGCACGAAGCGTTCAAGGCCAAACTGGCATCGATGAACATCATCCCGGAAGCAACATGCGAGTGCGGCGAGGAGGACACGGTTTCGCACCACGTCGCTGATTGTCCGGTCTTCGATCCCCAGAGAGTAGCTCTGGAAGAAATTCTCCGCGGAAAGAGTTGGTCGGAAGCAGCGAGACATCTTGTCTCATCGGCTGAGACCTACTCCCTCTTCGCGGAGTTCTGCAAGGAAACCCTCCTTATCAAGGGTTATTAGCTTTAGAGACCTGGTCAGCCGAGGTTGTCGGAGCCTCGGTGATGGGGGCGGGTGCCTGTAATCATCTCAGGTTAGCCTACCCCCGAGCAGGACAGGGTCGGAGAGGCTCGTATGCATCTCCCTATTTTTTTTTTTTTTTTTTTTTCTTGCACCAAACTCCCTCCCCGCAACCTGTAATCCTTCCCAATCCCATCCCATCCTACTAAACGAGTGCCAAGGTTCGTGGTACTGTGAGTGGGCCTCCCCGTGGTTCCCCGTGGGCACGGCTGGCATCAACGCGGTGACTCGTTGCTACGAGGATGCTAGTCGTGCCTAAACCGCTCACCTTGCCCGCCGGCAGGAGTTTTGGGTTTTTCCGAACCCGGTTTCTTCGTAGGGGTGGCTGCTAGAAGTAGGTAGATCCGTAGCGTATGCCCTAATGGGCGAGGTAGCATAGGTGTAGGCATCTCTCGGATGCCCACCTTTACAATATACTGTTCCGGGAGGATAGGCGGCCTTTCGGACCTTCGCTGGGCGGGTCATGCGAACAAAGGAGCACGCTGACAGGCGCAGGAAACGGTCACGTGATTAAAGACCTGTGAGTGAACGTGCGAGTGTATGTGTGGAAAAAAGTGCGAACAATAGGCCGCATAAGAGAATGGCTCCAGTGCGGCCACCTCGGGCAAGGCTCCGAGCGGCTCAGGCGGCGCCTGGCTCAAGCGTCGCCTTTCCGTAGATGTAGAATATACAGGAGTGAATGGGCCTGGTCAGTGCACCATGGGGTGGGGATCGGGCCACAATGTATATAGTTAGGGAATAAATGCATCTCCGGGGACTCATGGGCCCCTGTCGAGTGCGCCGTATTGGTATGTGTGGAGATGGATGAACGAATGAGAGCAAGGCGAATTCCGGCCTGGCTCACCGAGGAGTGGATTGGGTGAATACGCATATGCGCGATCCCGCCCAATCCCCTTTCTCCTCAGCATGTTAGTATTAAGAATCGGGAGCGATCCGAACCTGAGGGTATGTTCAGGCGGGTTGAATCCGACACTATCCTAAGTACCGGTCTCAGGGTGCCTTTTGAAGGTTTTTCCTCCTGACGACACAAAAAAAAAAAAAAAAAACAGTCAAAGCAAAGAACATGTAATACACCTTGGAACGGGAACCGTCTGCGCATTGGATGAAGAAGCTCGCCTCAACTCGGACGGAAGCGAAAGCTATTGGTCGACTCTTCCAACCGACAGCTGTGGTTTCCACGAATACGAAGTACTATATGAAGGACCTGCAACGAAACTAGCACCTCCGGAATCGTCACAGGGTCCCATTCCTTACACAGTATCCACTAAAGATATTACTTTCGCCCTGACGAAAGCCAATGAATTCGTCTTATGCGGTTATTCCATAATCCGAACTCAACATCCAAAATCACGGAAACATCGCTTGGAAAAACATTAACATTTTTGGAAAAACATTGGATATTTTTGCAAACATGAACCCAAAGTTTACGTACGTAGATAGACATCTAAAGACACAGCGTACATCGGTATATATAGATATAACTAGACAGAAATTCATCCTCAAACAACAGGTACTCAAGGATCTACTCTCTCTAGTTACAATAGCACCAGATGAAATGGCATACACTCTTATGAAGCAACCAGGATACATGCCAGTAATAACTGCCGAAGTAATATATATAATTCAATGTAATTCAATACAAGTAAAAATCAGGCAGACCGAAGAATGCTATAGGAAATTACCCATTTCCTATCGCAATAATTCATACTTTCGAGCGCATCATCTTAAAGGAAGCATCACCGAAGGATTGCAATGAACTACTACCAAATATGTATAATTTACATGGCACTTGGTATAGAGTCACAACTAAATTAATGGAGTCAATACCTCTCCGGTGATTAAACCCTCAACGAAACCAAAATGGAAATACATCGATCCCGAACATCTCGGAACGAGCTACTCCACTAAAGATATAAATAAACTACGGTCACACATAATGGAACCTGCAGAGAAACCTGCCATCCTCAACACCCTCGCCAAAGGAATCAGCAGCAGACAAATACCTTCAGAGAAACTATCTCTCTATAATTTAATGGATGACGAATCACTAGACAAGATTACGTCAGACACAGGACAACGTCTATGGGGAGCATTCATAACCTTCGGATCAGCAAGTGCTGGGGTTTTAATCATTTTTATGGCCCTTCAATTAATAAAATACATTGCCGACACGCTCCTGCACCGATATGCATTACATAATATATACGGCTGGAACCTACATCTCATAGGAGGCTTATGGGGATCATTGATTCATCTCCTCCTACATCTGGATACTAAACATCCAGAATCCGAAGAATAGCGACGATGCCACCTCAAAACGTCACAGTTCACAAACAAAAGGAAAAACCAATGGATAGCACATCCAACCAGCTGAGCACGTTCATCGAATTAAATGCGTATTTAAATAAATGCTAAAAGGCGCGTATATGTACGTACATTTTCTAATAGGGGAAAAAGTGTTACGTCAGAAGTCACTCTTACGCCTAACGAAAAGACGCACATTAATTTTTTTTTCACGGCAGCTATCGAGCAATACCCATCAAGCAGTTAACCCTGTCCTCGACTTTCCAAATCATTGTACTATATAATTTTGTACTTGTTATACTTCAAAAAATTCAGTTTTGTTCGTGCTCGCTGTGTATATATACTTGAATAATCCCGGTTGCGCGTATCGAAGTTCATTCGAGATCCTTCTAATCGTCTTAATTCAAACCTTTAAGGTTTCTTATCTCTACGATTCGGGAATCGATTAATTAAGTGAATTCTTTAGCGCGCTGTCGACAAATTCTCTCACGTGGTATTCTTCCACTCCTTATTACTCAACCTTGAAACCTCAAAGTCATACTTTCGTTAGAGGGGCGTACGGCTTGCGAATGATAACTTCCTATCAAATCCTTCACTAGTGATACATACGGTTCACACGAGTGAGTCCTTATCAGCCTTTCTCATAAAAATTCTCACGAATGCCGAGAATGCGTCATGCCGGTAGAAAGTATCACTTGCGTCGACTTCTCGCGACGTTACATGGTACCTACACGTACTTTACCAACATCATTGGGATTTATCGTAACGAAGAAGCCAACAAGAAGAACGAGGTACCTTACCGCCTCATCCCGATCACGTTCGACAGGAAAGCTGTTCCAGTTCCTCATTTACCACACCCTGATCCAAGAACACCCAGGTATTTGAAGATCGAAGCATAATTCACTTGGATCACCGAACAAGGTAAGGACATCCATTAATAAATCTCTGAAGTGCCGTGTCTCGAATCATTTTGTGTGTGCTTGTACCAATTCCGAGCCAAAAACTGCACATAGCAGGTAAGGGCCAAAAAGGTACTAATCTAGCATCAAGTATGAGTTCCTTGGAAAATTTGTAATATATTTTTTTGATGCCCGGACTGAGCGGGACGTAACCATATGTGCCTAGTCACATAACGTGGAATCCTCTAGCCGTTGATTAGATTATTGATCAGTTCATTGTCTTTATTTCCGCCAATAATTCTGTAGTTTGTAGTCTCGCATAGTCCAGTCTAGAATGAAACTATTCTTACGCCTTTCCTCTTAGTCAGGAAACGATTAATATTCAGTTAACACCCTCATGGAACCTATAGTTTTCCCACAACATAAGACCTTTTTTTTACACACCGCGTATAATTCTCTAATCCCTAAAGTAATTTAATAGGCCTGTAAAAGTTATAATGTTCATCCAAAAAGGTTCTGGCCTTAGTATGTTTACTGCCATTCGTAGCATAGATATTTGCTCTTCTGTCCGTTGTGGTATTCGCATCATTTCGAACTCCCTCCACATAAGCTCTGTTTCACGCATTGATAATTATTTTTCTTTATTTAGCAATTTGATGTGTTGTAACATCAAATCCATTTCGCTTTCGCTTCCATTCTCTTCTCCGATTAACGGATCCATGGAACTACGTTTGCGGAGGCGTTACATCGTCACTCACTTCGCTGACATCGTGTTCAATCAGTCTAGCCATTAATTCGTTTTTAGATTTCATAGTTGGAAGTGCTAGAATCTTCAGGATGTAAGCATTGCAGAAACACAGGTAACTCTGTGAACTTTGAGAAGATAAATTCGAATGATGAGTAGGAATCATCAGGCCTTTATCTATTGAACAAAACGTTTTCCAACACAATGACAAGTTCATTCCATTTTGTCATTCATTGTTCAACATTCCAGAAGAATCCATGGAGACTATTTCTAGGCAAAATTCTATTCTATTTCGGAAAAAAATTCTTTTTCCATTCCGATATTTTCAATCACAGAGAAGGTTCAACAACAAAAATAAGAGCAAGTGCAACAACATCATCACTATCGTCATCATTAAAAACAGCAGCACTTACCATTGAGAACACTCAAATACAGTGCAGTTTGATAGAAATGACGATAAGACAAAGCTGCTCCACGTGGTGGAAACTAACGAAGATAAAGTGCTCATTATAACGACCAAATGTAAGGATAAATTCTATTTACACGTATAACCATTGATATGCCATGAAACCTGTAATATTTTTCACAAATTTTAAGGATACAAGTGATTCTCAGGTGAACAATACACGTTAATTTCGTTAAAGAAAAGGTGATACTGAGAACAATAATGACGACAGCGATATAATAATTTATCGAAGACGAAAGGTACGGGACTATTCAATCTGACACCGATAATAACGCAAGCATTACAAAGGAAGATGATTGGGTCAGTATTACAGAGAATCCCCCCCGTGGGTAGGGGGTTCCCCCCGTTGGTAGGGGGAAGTAGAATACTCCCACAGTATTCCCTGCTTGTCGTATGAGGCGACTAAAAGGGATTGAGTGAATGGTGTATGAATGTTCTTGTATGGCTATTCCTTCCTTTATATTTCTAGACATATCTTTTTCTATTCTATCTCTTTCTCACCAGCTTCCTTCCGTTCCGTTCCTTTCTGCTGTGGAGCTTGGCTTCCAATAATAAAGTTAAATTCTTATGATGGATAGTACAACGGAAACAATAAGCGGGCGTGGGAGGGATACCCACGCCACGGCGGTGTCAGGTGGTGGTAGGGCAGGCCACCCGCCGTCGTCAGCCAACGACTGCCAGGAGCTCGGGGTAGGCAACCTGGCCTCAGCTCTGGATAATGCGTCAGGAAGGGCATCACAGGTAGGCGACCTGGCCTGCGGTGTATCTAATGCGCCAGGAAGTATGGAGTATGATGGATCTCAAGCGGAGGAGTTAGAAAGGACTGCCATTGCGGTTGAGAGCATGCGGCTCTCTGGTCCGACCTCCCCAAAGCAGGGGAGAAGGAACAAGCGTGCAAGGCAGATGATATACTCCTCTGAGGAGGATGAGCCGCGGGCTGACTGGCCCGCACTAGGTGAGAGTTGCCCGGCGGAGACTCCCTTGTCTAAACTGGAGACTGGTAGGGTGCTTAGTACCATCCTGGAAGCCTCCAAGGCGGCAGAAGGTGCCAGGCTGAAAAGCCGTAACCTTAAGGGGGAGCTATCTGGGATTATGAAGAACTCTTATGCGACCATGATCGAGGGAATTAAGACCCTGATCGAGAGGCGCGAAACCGAGACGGACGATCCTCCATCAGCTAAGGAAACAATTGCGCAGCTGAAGGCTGAATTGCGGGCCAAGGATCTGCGCACTAAAGAGGTCATGGAGGAAAACGTTCGCCTCAAGAGGGCGAATAAGAAGATGGAGAAGGTTCTGGAGAATCCATCGGCCGGGAATAGCCGATCAAAGTCTCCGGACATAAGGGAGTCTATGAAGGCATTGACGGAGGCTCTCCGCAATGTGCAGCAGGAGATAAAAGAGATACGGCAGCAGCAGCAGCAGCAGCAGTGGCAACACCAGCAGCAAACACAGGAGCAGCAACAGCAGCAGCAGCAGCAGCAGCGGCAGCAGACAACGGGTGGAGCAACGACGGGAGCTGGTGGGCCACACAAAGGTCCTACACCCCGTGCTGAGCCCACTCGACTCCCTGGACAAGAGGTAAGTAGAGATAAGCCACTGTTCGGACAGGAGAGCTTTGTCCAGGTACTTGGCCGGAAGGAGAGACGAGCGCAAAAGAAGAAAGCGAATGCTCTCCCCCTAACTACACCTAAGGATGGAGTCAGCGACCGTCATCCTTTGCCGGGACAGGCAGCATCTACGATGGAGGGGAAGAAGAAGAAGGACGCGCAGCGAAGAAGGAAGAGGGAAAGAAGGGAAAGAGAAGTGGCTGCTATTTCCCTATCGTGTGCCGAGGAGACTACGTATAGAGACGTAGTCCTTCGGGCCACGGAGAAGGTCAACCTAAAGGATCTGGGGATCGCTGGTTTGACCTGTAAGAGAGCCCTCACAGGTGCCTTTATATGGCAACTAAGAGGCAAAGGGGCGAACGAGAAGGCCGACCAGGTAGCGGAGGTCTTAAGGAGTTCAGTCCCAGGGGTAAGGGTCACTCGCCCCCAGCGTACGAGTACCATGAGGTTGGTGGGACTAGATCCGGCCGCTAATGGTACCTGGATCAGGAATGCACTCCTGGAGTTGCATCCCGGAACAAACCCCAACCTCATCAAGGTGGGAGAGATCAGGATAGGCAGGGGTAATGTAGGCTCGACGATAGTTACGGCTCCGACACCTGTCATCCAGGCGGCACTGAAGAAGGAGAGAATACTCCTGGGACTTACTGTAGCGAGGGTGCAAGAACTCAGACAGCAGCCCCTCAGATGCCACCGGTGCCTTGCGCGAGGACATGTTGCAGTAAGGTGCCCGGCTACGAAGCCCCGGGTGGACCTATGCTATGTCTGCGGAAAATCGGACCACTTGGCAAGCAGTTGTACAAACAGGGCAGCGTGCCCGGTTTGTACAGATGCCGGCCGGAAGCCGACCAACCATCGTGCCGGTTCTTGGGAGTGCCCGATAGTGCCTCCCAGGAAATGGGTGGACAAGGTATACGGGAATGGAACAAATGCCCGCGGGGAGACAACACAGAAGGACCCGCCTAAGGTCGTTGAAAGAACTGCGACAAAAGCAGTGAGTGCGACCGAGAAGAACAATAGTGGTGGTGACGAAGATATGGAGGTGGAACACGGTGAACCGGACACCTCAATATGTGTAGAAGCAGCGGAAGATCTATAAACAATGGCTTCTGCTGTTCTACAAATAAACTTGAACCACGCGCGCCGTGCGCAGGACATATTGTTACAGCGTATGCGCGAGAACAATGTGGAGATAGCTGTCATTGCGGAGCCATGGTGGGTCCCTTCGGGGGATGAGAGGTGATTCTCATCCCTAGGAGGGACTTCACTTTCCGCGGTGCTTGTGGGCGAGAATGGAAGACCCTGCAGCCTGGTGCGTCGGGGTCTTTTTTACGTAGCAGTTAAATGGGGGGACTCGCTGGTAGTCTCCGTCTACTTTCCTCCCAGCGAGAACATTAACATGTTCAGTAGGCTCCTTGACGAGCTCGAGGAGCTCTTAGAGACATTCCCCACTCTCCCAGCGCTGGTGGCTGGCGATTTTAATGCCCGGTTCAGCAGATGGGACCCGAAAGGCAGGAGTAACTGCAGAGGTGAGTTGCTCTATGCATGGGCCAACAGAGTGAATCTGGGTCTGTTGAGCCGGGTTGGCTGTCCCACGTGCGTTCGTCCGCAGGGTTCGAGCGTGGTAGATCTAACGTGGGGCACGCCAGCGGCCGGCGTCCGCCTCTCGGACTGGAGGGTGGATCAGGTTGAGTCCCTGTCAGACCACCTGTACATTAGTTATAGCTACAGGCACGGGGCTGCAGGGGACCGAATTTCTCGCCCACAAGGGAGAAAGCTCCCTCGTTGGAAGATTAACTCCATGAAGGAGGACTACCTGGATGCGGCCCTTATCTCAGGGGAGTGGACAGGTGGAAACTTGTGCGAGGAAAGTGCGGCCGGCGTAGTCTGTGTGGACAAGCTAGTGAAGTGGGCACAATCTACGCTGAAGCAGGCATGTGACATGGCCATGTCCCGGGTGAGGGGACAGACCCGTGGTAGTAAAAGTACTTACTGGTGGTCGGACGAATTAACGAACCTTAGGGCCGTTGCGACGACCACAGTAAGGAAACTTTCCAGAGCCAGGAAGAAAAAGAAGAACAGTGAGGAAATAGTGCGGTGCTTGGACGCTCGAAGAGACGCTAGGAGGGCACTGGCTAGGGCTATTAAAGAAGCCAAGAAGAACTCATGGAGGGACCTGCTGGACTCCATAGAAGAGGATCCATGGGGCAGACCCTATAAGCTGGTCTTGGGGAAACTAAGGCCATATGCCCCACCAGTAACTGAAACCTTGGAGGATGAAGTACTGGAAAACATCCTCTCCGAGCTATTCCCAGGAGAACCGGGAACTGATGAGCTGCAGGATCCTACGCTCGCAGAGGTGGTCGTCTCTGCGGAGGAGGTCTTGGCTTCCGCCAAGAAGGGGAAAGGAAGAAAGGCTCCTGGACTGGACGGAATACCGGGTGTGGTTGTGCGTGCTGCGTCGACATACTGTGGAAATGGGTTGGCGCGTTGCTTTTCCGCATGCCTAAGGACGGGTCGATTCCCGACAGCGTGGAAGATAGCGAGGCTCGTCCTTATCAAAAAAAGAAGGGACGCGCCCCCGGACTCACCGGGATCGTATAGGCCCATATGCGTGATTGGCGAACTGGGGAAACTATTCGAGCGGGTAGTTGTTAGTCGGATCAACAGGTACCTGGATGAGACTCGTGCCCTGGCGCCATCGCAATATGGGTTTAGAACGGGAAGATCCACCGTGGATGCCGTCCTCGATGTTAAAAACTTCGTGGAGGCATCGACGCGGATCAGGAAGGTGGTTATCCTGGTGAGTCTGGATATCTCGAACGCTTTCAACTCCCTGCCGTGGGCCGTTATCGTCGGGGCGATGGAGCGTGGGGGCTTTCCGGATTACCTGGTTAACATCATCAGGAGCTATCTGGACAAGCGCGCAATTGCCTATACGAATAGGTATGGACGCTTTGTGGAAAGGCGCGTTTATTGTGGGGTCCCACAGGGATCCGTTTTGGGACCTACATTGTGGAACATTGCCTATAACAGTGTCCTCCGAACCCCGTTGCCGGGTCGCTCCCGTGTTGTCTGCTACGCGGATGACACGGCCCTCCTGTCAACGGGATGGGACCTGTCTCAAGCTATCGTGAACGCCAAGCGGGACCTGGACGTCCTTGTGAGGGAGATCGAGGGACTGGGTCTTAAAGTGGCGCTGCACAAGACGGAGGCCATGGCCTTCCCTGCCTCTGCCTTACGCAGACGCAGGACTGTCCCACCCCCTAAGATTTGCCTTAGAGGGGTCTTCGTAGATATCAGGCCCAGCGTTAAATACCTGGGCATAATGATAGACTCGGGGATGTCATTTAGGCCCCACTTCGAGGCCCTAATCCCCTAAGGCGGAGGGTATCCTTCGGTCCCTTAGGAGACTCCTTCCGAATCTTCACGGACCGGGGGAGAAGAAGCGACTCCTCTACGGCGGCGTGATCCACTCGGTGCTCCTTTATGGGGTGCCGGTGTGGTGGCGCGCCGTCGTGGAGGATACGAAGATCGGGCGGGCAGTTCGGAGCCTCCAGAGGAAGGTGGCGATCCGGGTGTGCTGTGCCTATAGAACGGTCTCCTTCCATGCGGCCATGATGATTGCGGGGATAATTCCTCTCGCTCACCTGGCACCCCGGCTGGCTGAGGCGTACGCGGCTGTTAGAGACGCGGAAGAACCAGCTTCCCCGCGTGCTAAGGCTGTACTGGGTGCTCTTGCCAGAAGGAGGGCAATGGAAGCATGGAAGGCGGAGGAGCTTGCATTAGCAGGGATCACTGCAGCAACGGGGGTGCGCGCGAGGGCTGCTATTGCCGAACGGTTGGTTGAGTGGATTGGGAGGCCGTTCTCCATCGGGACGACATTCCACACTACTCAACTGATGACCGGCCATGGCTGCTTTTCAGCGTATTTATATAGTATGAAGAAGATCCCCTCCCCACGGTGCTTCCACTGTGGGGGGAATGAGGACACGGCGGAGCACACCTTGATCGACTGCCCGGCATGGACGGATGCTAGGAATGAATTGATCGAGGCAATAGGTGGAGGGCGGCTAACGCTTCCCGGGATAGTCGGGGTCTCCCTGACTGTTCCGGGGGTATGGGCGGCCTTTCGGACCTTCGCTGGGCGGGTCATGCGAACCAAAGAGGACGCTGAGAGGCGCCGGGAGCGATCGCGTGATCAAAGACCTATGAGTGATAGTGTATGTGCGGAAAGAAGTGCGAACAATAGGCCGCATAGGAGAATGGCTCCAGTGCGGCCACCTCGGGCAAGGCTCCGAGCGGCTCAGGCGGCGTCTGGCTCAAGCGTCGCTTTTCCATAGACGTACAACACGCGGGTGTGAATGGGCCTGGTCAGTGCACCATGGGGTGGAGACTGGGTCACACATTGTAGGTAGTTAGTAAGTAAATGCGTCTCCGGGGACACATGGCTCCCTGTCGAGTGTGCCGTACTGGTACGTGTGTGAATGCATGAACGAATGAGAGTAAGGCGAATTCCGGCCTGGCTCACCGAGGAGGGGATTGGGTGAATTTGTAATACGCACATGCGCGATCCCGCCCAATCCCCCTTTCTTCTCAGCATGGTAGTATTAAGAATCGGGAGGTTTTTTAGTCGGTAGGCGACCCGATCCTGAGTGTATGTTCAGGCGGGTTGAATCCGACACTATCCTGAGTACCGGTCTCAGGGTGCCTTTTGAAGGTTTTTCCTCCTGACGAAACAAAAAAAAAAAAAAAGTATTACAGAGAATGGATACATGCCACTTAGAGTAAATTTTTCAATAGGATCAAAAGTAACAGATCCTTTAATATTTTTGAACCGATTCAGTTTTTCAAACTGTTTTTCACGAACCAGCTAGTCGATGAAATAATAAAGGAAATAAACAACTATGCAAAATCTTATTATTGTTGTTAAAATCTAACTAATAACTCCGTATGATCAGCATGACATGATGTAAGTAAAAATGAATTTTGGATTTTCATTGATTCATTCTAAATATATGTACAATGCCTATTTCTAATATTGGTCAACTAAACATAACAGTAGAATTCTTACTACGGATATATTTACAAGAACTTGAGTCAATTAATATTTTGAATGCTTCATTTAAAAATTCATAACTCAGATAGCAAAAATCTCAAAATACAACGAGCCAGTATCTTTTTAGAATATTTAAATTCAACATTTTCTAAACAGTTCATTCCCGATCAAAATATTTGTGTAGATGAATCCATAGTAAAATTTCAACGGAAAATTTTTTCATTATATGTAACCCGATTAAGCCAACAAAATAGAGTATAAGAATCTATGCGATGACGAATTCTGAAACAGGATATATCTGTACTATCCTACCTTATTATGAAAATATTACATCAGAAAATATTATTCGTCCAAATCTACCAGTTAGTACTAGAATTCCACTGCATTTATATCAAAAGTTGTTAAATAAAATTTCCAAGGAACAGGATTACCATATGTTTACGGATAGATATTATGCCAATATATCTTCGGCAGAAGAACAAATGAAAATGAAATGCCATTTGACTAGTACTATAAAAACTAAGAGGAAAGCTATTCCAACATTTACGAAACAAATTCGAGTTTTTAGATAAGAAAACTTGTTTCTATAAAAAAGGAAAAATCACATTTTTAGCCTGGAAGGCAAGGGAATTGTGTAACTTTTAAGTAATTGGAATGATGCTGGAATGATGGATTCAAAAAGAATTCTATGAAGAGATACAAAAAGCCTAGAATTAGAAAGCATACTGCAGTTGCCAGCAGCACAACTTACGTGGGAGGGCATTGATCGAGTTGATCTATACGTATCTACTTATTGTTTCATTCTATTCGCTAAATTTTTACACGATAGACATATTTCCTATTACTCGTGACTTGTTTTTGTTTATAGTTCTTCTAACATACATTAACGACCTCTTGTATTATCTCGGCGCGGTGAGACAGTAGGCGTACATCGTATGGTCGCTGGCTCAAATATGCCACCAATAAACCTAAAAGTCTCAATATTGGGAGACACCTACACCATACGGAACATATCAAATAACGAAGTAAAGGATGTCTACATGTCCACTAACGCTTCAATCTACCGAGCTGTTTTTCTATCTACTAGCAAAAGGAGGAAATCTAATACAATTACAGATATGTCAAATACACATACGTTCCATCAATTCGAAATGCGGCTACAAGATATACCGACACACGACTCATACAGTATATTCTCTGAAACCGATGGTACACCAACAGGTAATACCAAAACAAATAAAGAAAATAAATCTCCTCCTATTTACATTCAGGGTCAAGATTCATCTGAATAAGACTAAATCCTTCTCGAATGTTGGAGTCAATTATTATAGTCCTTTTCACACTAAAAATTGCACTAAAAGTTTTCACTAAGAGGTTTTCTGCTAACTTCTCCATATCACAAACCTTCGGCTCTAGAATTCCTCAATGACAACACCTGCTTATTTGCTAAATCATTCGTATTTCAAATTTCTTTGTCCTAATAACCATGTCATCAAGAACTTCGGCAAAATTCGTCTCTTAGCTTTATCTCTGGCAGAGGTCCTTTTTTAGGCTCTTTCCCTGATATTTTTTCCATCATTTGGAATACCATTGGCATGGGGAGGTGGTAGACTCTGCCATGATCATTCCCCAACTGATGAGCGATTTGTCATTCATCCGCAGCATGAATCCGCTTCGCTTGGAAAGAAAACTATGGCCTAAAAAATCCCAAGGAATTTGCAGTATCGAATTGAGTGCTCTTTTCTTTTCCTTCTTTCTTCAACTGTTTGATCCTGAGACAAATTTCTTCTTCGAATAAATTACCCAACTCGGTCAAGACTTCAAAATTTCTTTGCTTCAGAAAGCTTTTCACAACGGATAATTTCGCACCAAGAGAATTCTTTTCTAAAGAAGAAAAAATCTATTCCTCCACTTTGTTATACCATGAAATTTGATTCATTACCCAAGCCGAATGTTTGTCTTCACGAAATATTTTATCTTGCCTATTACAAATTAATCGACATCAGTTCAGCCACATAACTAACTTATCTCTCTCTCATCTTCCGGAACGATCAGAACTACTAAAGGCAGATTCCATCCCTGATAGAGAAGACAACTAAGTCAGAACATGTGACGCTTCATTCATGCAAAAGTGTTAATCACTCGTAGATTTGTCCCTACGTTTTTCTACCGTTTAACCTAGTTCCTTTATTAACGTTCGACTATCTACATGATCAATTTCCTTTTTCTTTCTTAAAGATTTTCTTATTTCTTTCTTGAAGATTTTTCCTCGAAGTGTAGTACACCACATCGTTGATTGTCTTCATAATTTTATATGGGCTTTCCCAATTGCTCTTGAGCTTCTTCGTTTTGCCTCTTCTGTATTGAGAGTTGAACATACCTTATGATCCTTTAATAAGCTTTTCTTCAAGCAAAACTTCATCTCTATCCGCTTCTTTATGGTTCTATGGATTTCGTTTAGCTTCATATTAAGCTTCGAGACATAAGTTTTAATGTGTATCTCCCTTTTCTATACGGACGGACAACAAAGGAAATCTAATAGCATTTTTAAGTCATTTCTAGGCAACATTTTTGCTGAAATCTTATGCCTTGCGGATCTATAAATTAAATAACACAATAGAATCCACTGATCCTAATCTTTCTGGTCCTAACGAATTTTGCCAGATGATCAATCAAGACCGTCTTGTTGCAGATATAACGCCGTCGACCTAATTTTTTGGAATCTTAACAACACCCAAACGCGTATCGACAACTTTCTCTTTTTTCCTTTCAAATGAAAAATCCTCCAAGAAACTCATTTCATAGAGAATCGGTTAGGTCTATGATATGTTCAACAATTCCGCAATTTCTTGCGAATTCTTTTGAAAATTCTTCAAGGAATTTTGGAAAATCCTTTTCTTGCTCTATCGAGAAATTCCTAGAATTTTCCTGAAGCACGTTATTCAAACTATTAATCAATCCTCATGAAAACCTCACTACTGAACCCGAACTTTGTAATACAACTCATTGTAATAGCTTCATCAAATCTATCTTTCACAAAAGTCGCGCCTTAAGATGCAATCATCTGCAATATTAGGGAACAGTTTCCCTGAAAACTTCCCTGACTCCACCAAAATTTAAATAGTCTGGAATACTTACGAGTCACATTCTCTCAAAATGTCCTGAGTCTAAGACAAAAATATACCCAATATTTATCGTCAAAACAGTTTTGATGTATAGTAATGACATCAATTCTAAACCCGCTCGTAACAGTATGTAACTATATTTACTGATTGTAGACATTCAAAATGAGACTTTATAATAATAATAGAATATTTTTTCCAGTAATATACTAAAAAAATACCACAATACTCACAAGAGTTACAATGCAGACGAATGTGTGTAGTTGTATTGTATGCAAATATGTATGTATATGAGTATGTATATTTTTTCAACAGATTTCTGTTGAAAGTCTGTAATCGAAAAGTAACCAACTAAAAGATAATATATTCCTTCAATTGAAAGTCTACAGTTAATAAAAAAAAGTTAAACTTTGTCCTAATTATTTGCAATGGCGAAAAGAAGGAGCACAATGTTATTTCATAAATCATCTAGTAGTAAGAAGTAGTAAAGAAAAAACCTATGGGTTTTACAAAAATTTGCATAGTAATGGTAGGAAAGAATTTAAATTTTTCCAAAAAGAAAAACAAATAAAACTGTATGCATCGGATTTTGATTTGGATATTGATGATTGAATAGTTGTGATAATTAACTTGATGCTATATAAATACATAATAAGATGCTATTGAACAGATCTTCCAAGAATTAATTATTAAGAAAGATATCGAAGATAATAATGCCGAAAAAACTGCAATTAAGTGCGCTAGGTGGATTGAATTTCGTAGACGTCAGAAATTGTTTACTTTGTTTACTCGAATAACCGACATCAGCAACTATTTATACTATACTTCATATGATGTATTTTCTTTAATTGTTGATAACACAAATTGATAAATTTACTCATAGAACAAATAAACAGAATAAAAATTAAATAAAGCCACATTAATTCAATTTGCACGAATGCATCAATAGACATAAACTAATCCGGATGAAATAAGAAAATTATTGAGATTAACTCTGTGATGTAAGAGTCAAATCAATAAACAATTATTGCTAAAAAGCACATTGTATAATTTTGATTTACCGCGTACCATCATGTCACAGAACAGATTCGAAAGGTGCTTCTCAACAACTTTCAGTTTGCTGATAACACTACTATTGCTTATAGTAATGGACTTGGAAAGCTATTTCGACTGTGGGATGAAAAAAATCAAAAGAAGTATCAAAAAATATTTAAACTAGGAAAAAATATCATCATTGAAGAAACATTAATTTCATGGTATAAAATATTAATAATTAAGTAATATATTCCAAATAAAACCCATAAATAGGGAATAAAATAATTTGAATTATGATCTCCTAAAGGATATATATGGATATAATAAGGATCTATAGTGAAAAGCCAACTACATTTTGCGACAATACAACAGGACACCCCTAAATTTTTTATATTTCTCAAGTCCTATGGTATTAACATAGTGATATCAGAGAAACTGGATTGGCATATAATGTATGTCTGCAACTTACAGGAAAGTTTATCAACCAGGGATGAACATTATACATTGACAATTTTTATACCTACTATGAATTAACTATATCGTGTCGTCTAAAACAGAAGACTCACATAGTTGAAACAATTAAAAATAATAAAAAATTCATTTGAAGACATTTTTCAACATACCAATGAGTTACTGGTATGTGAGTCATCTTCAACAGCTATGTCAAAAGGCATTAAAATCTGTCGTGGTGTATTCTGGATCGTTAAAAACTGCAGTAGTAACACTTATACTTACGAAAGTTCCTGCGAGAATAAACGTTTCCATCCGCGCATCCATGGCTTATCACTCCTCGTTAAGAAAACGGACTCTAAAGAAATTTTAAAACATTTAAAAATGTACTACTTATGAGTAAATCCAAAAAAAGAATTGTTAATGGTCATGTTCGTTAATAATTGATTGAAAAAATTACAACCAGTAATTCGTACCAATTTGAATTTTTTGTCCTCAACATAATAAGTACTGAAGAAATACAATTTTGTTCACTCACTTATTTAAGAAATTCCACGGTCCAAAACATTCATCCTTATTGTAGGTTGAAATTAGAGTAGGTTGACTCGTAATAAGTCAAAAATAAGATAGATTTACATCAAAGTAAATTTAAAATGAAGTAGGTAGAAGTTGTAGTAGATTGACTTGGTAAATTGATTTGAGAATGCAATGATGATATGAAAACAGATGGAAAAAAAAATTGGTATTAAATTTTTTGTAATAAAATGAATTGTAAAATTATATGACTATAAAATTTCAACATTTACTTACTACTATTGTTCTATAGAAGAAATATACTAGTTTCTTGATCGTCTTCCATGGTGCATTGACTTTAATACGCGATAATTATTTATTGATCAAGAGACAGACAATAAATTTAATTTAATTGGATGTTTCACATATAAAGTATAGTCTATCGACCTGTAAAAAAACAAAAAACAAACATTAATAAAACTTTATACGAACAAACACTGACTTAATGACTGCTTTGTTAACAATCTATTCAAATACACATGCATCTTAAAATTTAATTGAAATCACAAAATACAAACGAATGCAAATTAACAATAAAACTCTAAATCGATTTCACTTCTTTTATTTTATCGAAACAAAGATTGATTCATCCATGACTCCATAAATTGTGCAATAATAATCTGAAATAAAATACAAACAATATCATTAGTATCAATAAAAAAAAATCATTAAAAAATATAAACAGAAAATAAGAGGTTACTTGAGTATTTACTAATAAAAAGTAACAATGAAATAAACAAAAATATTACAAAAAAGATTTAATAAACATTAACTATTACCTACAATTTATTAATTTATTAATTTATTAATAATAATTATTACCTAAAACAGAACAACTTATCTTCCATAAATTTACTAGTCGTAATTTCATGCTCCGCGTTCGTCAAAACTATGCTTAAGAATTACGCCTTACTCAAGTTCTCATTATTGGTATAAATGCTGTTTTTCATATTTGTCACGAAGAGAAAGTTTCGTACAGTGGTCACCCTCGAAATCTGTAGCAAAAAAGAAAAAGCTCATATCCCCATTACTGATTTTCATAGATATTATTAAATTTAAGAAAAAATTGTAGTTCGTTCTTTATTTTATAAACTAGAAATGAAGAGATTTTATAAGTAATGTGTAGCATATTAGTAAACGTCTAAATTCGTAACTCATAGTTATGAAGCTAATGATTCCGTTGGTACCTTTTTTGATTTTATCGATAAAAATAATTAATAAGATATTACTTTCCAATCTCTTATATTTATTTCTCCTACTTGATGCAAGTTATAGAATAGGATAACCTATTCTATATAGAACAAAGGCAGAGGTACAATTTTACTAGATGACAAATGTATATAAAGTATATATATACATTCGTCGATTATTTTTTTTAATGTAATAATTAGTGAAAATATACACTTATATATTATATTTTTCTCTAGCATAGATTATTATGAGACCTTTTTTGTATATCATCATCAAAAAAGATATAAGAAAATTCAATAGAAAGTATGATGTAAAAATTTCACTAGCTAAATGACAATTTCATTTTCGCGAATATCTTGTAAACGCAACATTTACAAAATTTGCGAACATTAAACCACAGAAATTGCATGTTTTGCTATCGATTAATATATTGGACGAAATTATAACTTAGAAAAGAAAAGTTAATTACCTGTAAATAGAAGGACGATGAAGCACCGTGAACAGCTGTTGGCGCACGCAAAATCCAAAATGAGAGCAATGGTAGAGAAACCGGTAGAGACTTGTACTTTTAGTGGAATTCATCTGGCAACAGCGGAAAAGATGTTCTCAACTTTGTTCTCAACTTCGTTCTCTTACGATAATAAATAAATACGAAAATACAATGAAACAAATAATAAATAAATCTGTGCAATAAATTTGGATCCGTTTCATAAATATTTTAAAGAAACAATATTTATTTATTCATTGTTATCTATAAATCTCTAATAATATAGAATTTATAATTAAAATGAAATATGATGAATCGTTAGAAATCAGGAATAACATATATATTCAGAGATTAATTTTACCTCTTTGGCTGTACTTGACAGCAAAAAAAAATGACGTAATACACATCTCTATATACTTTAGCATTTTCGAAGTATAATCTTATAAATTTGAGAATCTTCTTTTGTCAGTATCAATCTATTATAATGGGTTATAGCCATTGTTGGAAGTTTTGGAAAGTACGGTAAATCGAATTTGTAATTTTTACTTCGTAATATTATAATTAAAGAGTTTTTTATCATATTATAATTTCTATTAGATTATTTTTTATTAGACCCAACACAAATAGTAATTCTCAAAAAAAAGCCATCCCATTTCAATAGACAACTTAAAAATCTTACACCAAGAGAAAGATTATGATGACTTCGATAGCGTTAGAGCATGGTGAAATTAATAGTTACTATACAGTGTCGCTTAAGTCAATTATTTTTCACTAAGCAAAATAAGAATCTTCCTATAATACACGTATATATATGATATATGGATATACATATATACGTATGTATATAATACGATTAACCATTTAAATTTATATTATATCTAAATATAATAAAAAAAATAGTTTATAAGGCATTAGCACACATTTAAATATTGTACTTGCATTAAGGACCCAATTAAATAGTATTAATCACGATGATATGTGAACTTGCCAATGTAATATTTTTCTAACCTCTTCAGCTTAGTATTTTAATCATTGTGAAATCTACACATAGACAATTACTATTAATTATTTCATTTAAAAAAGAATCCACTTAATGTTTTCTTGCAATATTATATGAAAATGAAGAACAAGCAGACATGTCATAAATGGAAAAAAAATATATATTAGAGATATTGATAAAGTGAATATTGTTTTCTCATAAAATTATTTAATACTATTTTTTAATATTGCATTATAAAATAATGTCTGAAAATAATTTCTGAAAAATATTTTTCATTGTGCAGCATACAGATATGGAAAACGTGATAAAAAAATGGAAATGTATTTTCATAAAATCCTTTAAGGACAGAATCTCTTGAAACAAATAAAGTTATATTTTAATTTCAAAAGACAAGCAGCATAAAATTGTTATAATCCTTAAATTACTAAAGAAAATCAATGTGTCATTAATTTACTTTTAGAACATATAAAGAAATAAGATGTTCTTCTTGGACAATGAACACTGATATAAATATTGCATTTAATACAGACAAGATATATGTGTTAATGATAATTACATGATAATTGTATGTTTCAGATCAATACTAGCCTTAGTAAAAGATCTATAAAATGATTTTTAAGTATTCTCCTCAGCTTTTGAATAAATTAGTTTAATTTCTATAGCAATATTTAATCAAGAACGTAAAAACAGTTTTGAATTTATTGCCAATTTTATCTGACATTTATCTAGATTATATTTACAATTTTACTTAACAAAATTCTGCTTTTGTTATTCACAAAGGTAATAAAGGATTTGCTATTATAATATTAAAAAATATTTAACATGGGTCTGCTGACTATTGAAGTAATATATAATACTGGTTCAATTTCATTCCTTTAATGATCAGATGCATTTATTTTATTTTAACACTTTAAAAAGAAGAAGAATTTTTAAATAAAGATCTAGTATCACTCAATGCAATTAAATGTATTGTATCATTTAAATAAATTCAGAAGAAATATTCAATTTCGCAAATAATATTTCCATGAAAAATTAGATGTTTCTATGTGAACAAATCTCTAAAAATAATGAAAAAGAATATGAATATAAAAATAATATTTATATTAATAAAAATAGGAAAAACGAATGAATATGAAATTAACTAATGAAAATATTGCATATCAAAAGTTATAAGTGAAGTAATAGACGCGTACTTGTCTGAAATGCAAAGATAAATTGTACTTTCATAATATAGAGCAAAATGAGTAATATCTATATGTAATATCTAATAAGTAATATCATATGAATTTATATTGCAATGAATCCATTATGAAAAAGAATCGCCAAGAAAGTATACGTAAAAACAACGAGAAAAAAATTGTAGATATAGTAGAATAAGATCTAATAAGATTTTTTATTCCATTAACATTTGTTAGATTATTACAAATTCTTCCCGAAGATATCTTAGATTTCAAGTTAAGGATATATATTTTCGTAATATAAATAAAAAATAATTATTCATAATTATATATTATTTATTTATTTACACATGTGTAGGTTTACTTAAGAATTTCACAACTGACCAATTTTATATTGTTTTTATCCTCAGATTGTGAAACTTATAGACAACTCTGATAAGGATTATATCATTTCTAATCTCATTGATACTTTATAAGATTTGACTTTAGTTCCACATGCACAATTACAACTACATTTATTTTCATATTATTTTTCTTGATACGAGAAATGTCCACAACTGAAGTATCATACACTATTTTGCGTATAATTTTTATAGAAGATAGTTTTTATAATAAAAAAGAATATGCAACGCAAAATATATAAGATTTCTTAGTGAAATATTCTAAAAGCTTAGAATATCAATGGTCACCATTTTTTAGTAAGTAAAATTGAAATGTTACACTAATATTATGTATATTATAAATGTTATAATAATATTATATATATTTAACTTATAAAATAAACTTATTAATAAATTATTATTATTTGTATAAGTTAATAACTTTTATTATATTATATATATATATTTATTATAATATAATATATAAAAATAAGAAGTAATTATTAAGAATTTTTAATACAATGATAAATATTTAATTTTTATTTAACAAAAAAAATCATTAAAAGAAAAATTTATTAATTTTTGATGAAAAAATATATGTTTTTATCTTATTTTTAATAAAAAAATTACTAAAAGGAAAAATTTATTGATTTTTTGATATTTCATGAAATTTATAGTATATATATATTTAATTTAAATATAATGATACAATAGAATATAAATATTTAAACAAAGTAATTATTCTTCTAATAAATAAATAATTTTAGATATGTCATATATTATAATATATAAATAAATTTTTATAAATATTCTTATTATAATTAAAAATGTGATTGGGTAGTTACCTTATAAATTATAATTGATAAATAATTAGTATTAGCTTATGCGATAATTTTGTCAAATTCTTAATATAAATGTTAAATGACTATCCAAAGTCTTTAACGAACGTTCAATTTGTTAAGTTCAATATAATCACATAGGTTCGAAACGAATAAGTCCAAGAATTCTGAAAATTAACTCTTCAAAACATCACGTAATTTTTAAATTTCATTTTTATATATCTACTTTTTAACAAATTTGATTTTAGTATTATATCCAAAATTATTATTGTGTTTTAAATATACATTATAATTGGTATAGTGTAATTATATTAACATAAATAAGATTAAGACTTTTTTTATATAATTGTTATATAAATAGTAAATATTGCGCCTGAAAAAAGGCTTCACTTTGTACTTTTGTAATACTTGTACTTTCAAGAGGGATCGATCAGTAAAAAATGTTAATTGTTTTATAAGGCAGTAAGCATACTATAGTAGCATAAGAATGTTTCTTATTCAAATTCGAGCTAACAATTACATTAATTTAAAAAATTAACTTCAAAATTTTTATGATATTTAATACATTGTAGAATTTATTTATAAAATATAAAAAGGCAAAAAAGAATGCAACAAACAACTATGCCAAAAGAAAAAAGAAGATGAAACTTTCAATCTCACTGAAAGTTCTATTGAGTTAGATAATATCACTCTAAACAAGATGGATAATTCGTCTCGAACACATTCTTTAGCTTTACTTTGACTAATACTTAATAAAATATTCGCTCAATCGCGGAAGACCAACTAAAACTTCCCCATCTTAAATTAAGAAAGATGTGGGACAGAAGGTTTTATTTTTATGACTAAAGTAACGTCACTCTTCTGCCAAAAGTCCAGGTATCTTTTTCAGAACAAGTTTCGGATTACTGACTAACTTTCACAAGGGATCGGATAATCTATTTATTTTATGAACTTTTTATATACATTTATAAATATATCAAATATATATATATATATATATATATATATATATTTTGAATTTATTATTATTATTTATTATTTGTATTTCTTATTTTACGCATAAAAGTTTTGAAAAGTTTTGAAAAAACTTAATTTTATATATCTCTTACTAAATTAACGAGTCATTTTGCATTTAGTTATTTATCTTAAATTACTCGAATTATATAAAAACTATATCATATTCAAATAGAAAATGTCAGTGATTCATAACAATGACTCATAAAAGAGATTTTGATATAGTAGTTTGTATTTATAAATAGTAACATTTCACTACGAGGGAAAAAAAAATTTAAGTACCTTAGTAAAAGAACTTTAAATAAGTAGAGGACTTAGAAAAGAAGAGAAAATTATTAAAATACTTCAGTAAAGGTACTTTAAGTAAATAAGGACTCAGAGAAAAAAAAATTATTTTTTTTAATTATTAAGTATTTGATCATGCAAGCACTCCACTATTTACTTAGAGGAGTTCCATCATGGCTCTATTTTCGCGGTCACGTTCCTATGGCGAAACTTTGAAAATTAAAAAAATTTTTTAAATTTCGAAAATATAGGAAAATTTTTGTTTCCCTTACCGACAAGGGCGACAAGGCCTGTAGAGCCTGAAGTTCCTGAAGTTCCGTACGTTTCCCGCGCTTTTAAGACTTGAGGTTATGAGTGACCTATATGCGCCAACTGTTGAAAAATAAGTAATATGCACTCCTAACACTACAAATTGTTGTTGTCCAATCCAACAGCCAATCACAGTACGGCGTGACTAGTTACAAATCCACTTCCGTCTTGCAACTGAAGTTATCAGTTGAATCCACCGTTCGTCCATAGAATATAAAATGCCATTTCCGCAAAAACGAACATAACCTCCACAAAACTACTGAGCACATTTTTCACTAATTACAGAGTAATTAATCAATTCACAGTATTGATTATTATCTCACTTTGTTCACCGCACTCTAATTAACGAGTGAGATATAAATTTTTCACAGGCAAAATAAACTAAATCGGAAAAATTTTCACAAAACGCGGAGCACACGGCAACGTGTCGTTCTTCCTTTGGAGGAATTCTCCCATCTCGACTGTTAATTTGCAAGGATTTCCTCGTCGACCTGTTCTACTAACGTGCTCTTAAACTTCATGCCTTCCAATTTTGGAGTCGCTTTCTCGGTATTCCTTTTCTTCCTAAGGTCGTATAATCTCCTCCGTTTGTATGACTGGAAATTAATCAGGGGCTCTCCTGCTACGACGCAGAGAGATTCCATTGCGATTGTGCGATACACGGATGTGACTGAAATAAGGGCCGACCGTTGAGTTGTACTTAACTTCCTGGGGTTCCCCTCCGTACAAAGATCGGACCATCCTGCTGCCGCTTACGTAACCATAGGGGTAAACAAGCCGCGATAAATCGTTCGAAGGGCACAATGTCGAAGATCCCACTCACTAACGAGGCACACAAACTCTTGTAATAACTCATCCAATCAAATACACGGTGAGATTTACATATCGCAATTACTTCTTCAATTCTCACGACATCCTTTAAAGAACGCGCGTTTTCCTATTAATTGGCGGGAACGCGACGAGCGGTATTTTGCTAACGGCCTACAACGGTATCTTAGTCTAGTGCCACCGCCTTTATTAATCGCGAAAAGTGGGTCTGTAGTTCGGACAACAAAAACGAGACGGGAAATATTTTGGGAGTGCGAATCGACTGTCATAATTGGTCTGGTGCGAGAAGCGCATTTTCAAAAACGCTCTCGTCAACAATCAACAGATATGTTTCCTTTAGGCTTACTAATGGTTTCTCGTGTTCCTCTATGAGCTATTGCTATCTCTGCTTTCTATATCATCAAATTTTTATTATTTCCTGATTATTAAAAACATGTAATTTAGAATCATATATATATATATATAGAATAGAATCTACATATATAGCATAATATATAAATATATGTTTTTTCATTCCGCCAATCATTACTATCAACCAACGTCTCCAAAATCTTGTTCAAAATATTAATCCTTCAAAATTTTTCTCTCATATTTTTTTCATTTTTTAACAGATATATTTGTATATTTTATTCCTTTCTTCGTCTTCTTTATTTTCATTGTATATAATTACAAGTAAATACACAAATAATTAATTAATAATATATTAATCGTTGATATCTTTAAATAATTTAAAAAGAAATAAGTATATGTAATTTTTCGTTTTACTTAAATGTTATATATAATTTTTTTTTAATTATACTATTTACTTTAACACAAGGATAATCTATTAACATTGAATAATCATTATAATAGAAAGATAAAATATTAACTTAGATCAAAAATACTATAAAAAAATTCATGAGAATTAGCTTAATGATTTTCACCAATCATATAATCATATTATCGATGGTCATGTTTGCAAATTATATTAGATTACAATTCAATGAGTTTCGTATCTAGACCTCGCTACACTACAATCATGTTTATAAGTAAAAGAAATCAATTTTGTAATAAACTATGCACGTTAATAAGTATTCGAAACATTGAAAATGTTTGACAATTAAATTAATAGAAATCTATGTAATATGTAAACGCAAAATAATCGTAATGATATGAAAATGTGAATAATTAAATGTAACTGTGAATAATAGATTTCAAAGCCGCCTACAAGAAAAATCTAATAGAATACTATTTTATTCGTATATTTTCCATTTATATATATATATATATATGAATATATTGTACACCTTTTTTCTAATTAAAATATTTATTATTACAAGTATTGGTCACAATTACAAGTACAATAATCATGGAAACTAATAAGTAGATGTAATTCTATACTGTTAATGATTCCCTATTTTTGAGCATGATAGGGGGATATTATAAATGCAATATTCTAATCAACATGAGGAATGATACTTCGGTCAGTCATGGGAATTAGTAAATTTAACAAACATCTTGATAAGTGGAATGTACAATGTAACAATGAAAGCTTAGAAATCAACAAGTATCTGTAATTGTCAACCAACGAGTATCAGGAATTGCCGGTTAGGTTTAACAAAGTTCTGTAGAACTGGTACGAAGTTAAGCCCGTGTAGAAAACGTATAAGTGGAAAGAAGAAAGTGGGCATCGGACAGGAGAATAGTAATTCAGATCAGTGTTCAAAAACTGGCTGTCAGCCATTGTGGGTAAGCTATAGCTTGATAAGCAAATTGTCATGGAACATAATACTTGTATGATAATGATGGATATGGTGGAGGCTATATAATAAATTGTACAGTCTAGTGAGAAGATCGATACATAAAAACAAGCCTAGATTAGCTACAAAAGTTTTTAGATGATTAGAACTCCAGTATAATGTTCTCCTCTATTAAGAAATCGAGGGAAAATTTAGACTTAGATTTATTAGAACAAGAAGCTGTGACAGCGATAGTTGAAAATGATGAAGCTTCGATTGATTAAATTATTGATGGAACTTTATTAGCTCTCTCGACTATTTGTAATACACAATTTAGACAACATTAGAAATTATAGAAAATATATTCCTTTCACATCTTTTTAAATTGGTCGAGCCTCTCGTGTTGTCATATCGACTGGTAAATCATTATATATTTTAACTCCTTTATAAAACATACTCGTTTGCGCACTCCTATTTCTGCGAAATTGTATTAGAATGTTCCTGGTCTGTCGTGCATGTTTTCCGCTTTCTTTTCCTACTATTTCTAACCTATTTCTTAATTGTTCAGTTAACAAATTCCTCAAGATCTTGGAAATACATAGACACATGTTGTAATATACTCTCATTTCCCGATTTTGCATTACTTGCAATTTATTCAGCTGTATCTCTCTCATATCCATTAACAACGTTGCACGTGATATGATTTGTGCTATGATCGCTTTATACGTGATATATCTAGTATATGCCAATATATAATTTCCTATTCCATTCAAAAAACTAGTTTTCTTACCTATCTTTTTTAACATACAATCGCAATGACCTTTAAATCGGTCCATCAAAGCATTTCAATACAATATTTCCATCCAGCTCTTTTCTTACACTCCTATCATATATTCCGTCTTTTCTGCATTCATTCTCAATTTATATATATTTTTCCAATCTTCTACTGTATTAACACTATGCCGTCCGCACGTCTAATCTAGATTTTTTTGTGTCGCACCGCTGGAACTGATTTACATCATTTCGCTTATCGCCGGCGGTTTTTCGAGGTTCTTGTTTACTAATCTTATCGTCAATTCCCATGTCTCAATCCTGTCTCTCGATTTTCTCGAAATTGTGAGGGTATACATATGTAAATAAGTACAAGATTTTCTCGTATTACATGTTTATCTATTTATTTATATTTTGTTAAAAACTTGGTATTTATTTTTTAAAAGAAACGAAGGAAAGCAATTTCCGAGGTGAAGCACAACTCCACAAGATTTACAGATTAATTTAGTTCTCTTAATTTTTTTGTTTTTATAACACACATGACACCTTCTGCGTTTTCAGTTGTTGGTTTCTGAAATACGTATCAGCTGGTGTTCCTTTACAAGGCTAGAAATTCTGTTGATTGATTCACGACTGGAAGCACGCCATGTACTCGGGACCTCCAAGTTCTCTTTACCAACAGGTGAATGATCTTTTATCCAAGATTTTTATATTTTCAATAAAAAATCATGAAAGTGGAGTTTCTTGGAATCTGTATGATGTTGTTGCAGTACGAACGCGTTGTATAAATCGCAATTGAAAAGGTATAATGCTACTTTTTTTAACCATTTTATAGTTTTCCGGTATGTAGAATAACAGCTGAAAAATTGATCAGCTCGATCTACATCCTTCATATATTTATTATAATCCAAAATAGATGCGGAGTCTTTAATCGTACTATTGGTTTTTCTGCATTTTTTTGCTGTGTCAACTAAACCGCCATTGTGTATGGTAGAAATTGTTCTTATTATTTTCGTCTTCGTTGCTTTCCATACTTGCACCAGTACTACTCTTCTTCGTTGATGTTTGGTTTCAAATACATTTAGTTTGCAGTTTTTCAACATTGCCGGTAATCCTCTATTCTTACGCAGCGTTCCACAAACGCGAATTTTTTTTGTAAGCAAATCTTCCGCAAGTTCCACACTGTTATAGTAGTTGTCCATATACAAATGATGCCATTTTCCAGTAACATTTTTCAATAATTTTATCACTGTATCCTTTAAAGGTTTTTTAATGCCAGAGTATATATTGTAACGCGAAATATATCCCGTAACAGCATCTGGGCAAGTATACCGTACTTTGTAATTTTTGAGGGGTTATAAGTTTTAAAACTCAATCGCCCACGCCACGATATCATTCCTTCATCTATTGTAATATTTTGACCAAGATTGAAGTTTCCTTGAAAGTGTTCTGTAAAATAATCGATTATACCTTGTACTTTGAACAGTCGGTCGGCATTGGCAGGTATTTTACTATTATCCGAGAAATGTAAAAACGATAATATTTGCCAAAATCTATTGCGGCGCATCGTTTTACCAAATATTGATGTTTCCAAAAATGGATTTGTCGCCCAATAATCTTCAATCCTTGGTTTTTTAACGATTCCCATAAGAATAATCAGTCCAAACCATTTTTTTAGTTCGACTGCCGTAACATTGAAAAATCTTGCACTTTTTTTATAGGGCTTCCTCCTGGTGGAATTTTGATCTTAGTACCTGTTAGTTTTGGTACTAATAAATTTAAACAAGTTGTTCCCTATAAATAGTCCCCTCGATATTGTTTGTATCTCTGGGAAGTACGTTAGGACTAGAAGATCCTTCGAAAGCATTATTATTTCTTGGTAAATCAAAATCTGGCCACTGTCTAGTGTTATCTTCGTTTAATTCTTATGTATCACTTGGTAACGGTAGCGTTCGCCGAATTCTCTGTCTATATATTTCAGATTCATCCGAAAATATTGCCTCATTTTCCTTTTCTGAAGACGTAATGTCTTCTAGTTCCTGACAATCTTGAAATTCGGATGAAACATCAGACAAGATGTCCACACACTTATCACGTATAATTGTATCTTCTCTTTCGTTTGCCATTGTCGAAGGGTACAGGTTTTTATGAAAACACAAAGTTGCTACGTCTGTAACTTACTGTTAATTACAGAACACGCAATATTCTTTTGTTCTACAGTTTTGAATTTGAATTGAATTCTCTACAATGTAGCAGTTATATTAGAATATGAGCAGAGTAAGTTACTGACCATTTTGCAAGTAGGCTATCGGCAGAACTTTGAGACAGATATAAGTAATTAGGAACCCACTAAAGTGGAACAACCGAGGAGGACAATATATGAGTACAGAGACGACTACAAAGTATCAACTATATGGGGCGTATTCAAACTGTTTTGGAGACATTAAAGTTATATTCCACCCATGTAGTGGATTCGATGGGTTTGTTGAGTACTATTTACTGTCTGTGACCTCAAAAAGGCTGAAAACGTATTTTACGCCCAGCCTATTCGAATAAAAACAAATAGTAATGTAGATATAGCATTAGTAACAATAGGTACAACATTTTGGACTATTATCAGTAGATAGCGGAGAGTATTTGGTAGATGAAATCAAGAATACCAGCTTTTGATTTAAAAGACAAGCTAGTTGTAGAAGCTTTTTGTTAGAAGGTTTAGCTCTAATTTCTAAATTGAAAGAGAGCGATAAAGCATGTTTAAAGATTGATGGTGTTTGGCATGGATTGGATCAAGTACTACATTTGCTCCCTAGGAACTTTAGGGATGTTAAATTGGGAACCGTTGGTTTATCATTACCAAAATGGTACATGTTAATGCGAGGCTATGCTTGTAAGTTGACAGTATATGAAAGGAGAACGTCTAACATACTGCAATCTATTTGCAATGAGCAATATTATCACAATGCAATAGATCATCCGGCAGAGGTTTGAAAGTTAACAAAAGATCTGATCGGTTTAGACTGAAAAGTTTAGGGTGCTCTGTGAATATTAAAATCAAATACGGAAAATTGAATATGGAGTATGATCTAATGTGGGATGAGCACATCAAATTGTTTGAAAGTAGGATCTAAAGTAGAAAAATGTGATGGCTACTACAGGTAGCTAGAAAATTCGATAACATTTATAGCTTGTGAACAATAGCAAAAAAGAGAAGCACATCATACACAAATGTGTGTGGAATGTATTGATATCAGAGTTTGAGAGTAGAGTGTAGGAGTTAAATGACACCAATAGTACTCAAAGCACTGATAAGTGAAAAGAAGCCTTTGTTAAAAAGAAGTTCCAGGTCAAATAGAAAGGGGTTCACTTTTTTCAGAGTCAACGAAGCTTTGTAGTTGCTGACAAGTTATTATGGTAGGTCTATTAAAGGTAAGTGTCGGATAGATTTACCAGCTGAGGTATTAGTAGCAATAAACAACCAGGGGAGTACAAGTGTTTTTGATGGACATTTTTGATGCATTCTATCCTGCAGAACTAAGAGGCACAACTGTCAATTGCTGAAAGGAAATGGCATGCCCTATTACCATGAACGATGATGGAGATATTTGGTTAAGATGTGGTCACAGGGGCAGCTGCGAATTGCTCATTCCTTTGGGTAATACGATAGTATCGATTTCAGCAAGCACGGATTTGGATTTAGAAGAGTTACATAAAACAGTTGTTAAAATAAGGTACTGCCTAAGATACTAGGACCAATCAAGGAGTTCGCATTAATAAGGAGATTGAAGTGATACTGTTTTATCAGTTAAGCGATGGAGATGATGGAATCTGTAATGATCCCCACAAAAGATTGGGCAAAGGCTATAATCAATAACCTAGAAGAAGTATTGAGCTTACAAAAGAAGAAGATCAGAAATGGAGAAAATTCAGATGTCTACGTGTATGAAAACTTCATACAATGAAATTGATTATTGTAGTTACGAATATGTAAACATTAAAGATAAAATTTTATGGTTATCAACAAACCCTGTAAGTGATATTTTATCAAAAATGAGACTAACTGTCAAAGTGGGCATATCAATTTGCGAATGACAAAACGACAATATCTTGAAAGTGACGAAAGCCAAGTAACTTAGCCATTCGTTATTGTATCTTCACATATGCAGTATAAGATACTAATGTATCAGCTTGTTAAGCGTGACGGGATGTGGAAAGATTAGATGGCCATAGGAGAAGGGCCAGAATTCCATAGGAGGTGGGAGTGCAGAATTATTTAAAAACAGTTGCAGCTATTGGAAAGTGTTTATGGAGTAAATAATTTAGATAAATAAAAAGTTTAATAGCTTATAAGAAAGAAACGCGTGAAATGTTATTTTTAAGCAAAATGTTAACATAATTAATAATATATGCAAGATTAATATTAGAAAGTACTTTACTTTAATATATAAAATTATAATATTGTTAGAAGTGTATCAGCCTAGCATTCTGAATCGGGAAACGTATATACAAAGCATTTCTGCAAATATGTTGTAACGTGAAAGGATGTTAATATTGAAGGTTAGCGTTTGATTGTGGAGATGAAAGACGGAAGCAAGTATGTGAAGCTTTGATAAACGATGGTCTGCAGAGAAAGAGTGAACACCGAGGTTTCTTGAATAGCGTAAGAAATAATATAGATTTAGTGAATAAGAATAATGTAACACCGAAAAGAGAAAAGGAGAGAGAGAGAGAGAGAGAGAGAGAGAGGGAGAGAGAGAGAGAGAGAGAGAGAGAGAGAGAGAGAGAGAGAGAGAGAGGATAATTCTCTTCAATATTCTAATCTTCTAAACCCTTTCGCTCCGACGGGCGTATATATACGCCTTCGAAGAATGACCATACATGTACGAAGAGCGTATATATACGCTCTGAAAAAGTGGGCGCTCGGGTACAAAGAGCATACATATACGTTCATACCATATATACTTTGATTTCATACTTTACATGAGATACTTTTGTTAATTAATACTTTTGAGATGTTTTTATCCATTTCGCAATCTTTGTATAGATGAAAGCTTAATGTTATTTAACGGCCGGTTATCACTTAAACAATTCATTCCTGCTAAGCGAAACAGATTCGGCATAAAGTCTTTTGTATTATGCGACTGCTTGTCAGGCCACATTTTAAATTTTATTGTATATACAGGAAAAACTACAGATTCCAATGGGCAGTCCAATGACAATTTAGGAAAATCAGAAAGTATCGTTATGACAGACTTAGAATCATATCTTGAACAAGGCCATACCGTATTTGTCGATAATTAGTATCCAAGCCCCGCTTTATTTGCAAAATTACAACATCATAAAACAAATGCTTGCGGAACGGTAAAAAAAACTCGTAAAAATATGCCCATAATTTCCAATCATTTAAAAAGAGACGAGATATCATTCCGTTCGTGCAATAATTTAGTAGCGTTAAAATGGCATAACAAACGAGATGTTTGGATGATAACAACTTCCCAATCGGCAGACTTCGTTGATACAACTAAGATAGATTATCGTACAGGATTGCCAATACAAAAACTGACATGCGTCATTGATTATAATGCCAGTATGGGAGCCGTTGACAAAATTGATATGGTTTAAAAATCTGTTGAATGTATTCGTAAAAGTTTAAAATGGTACAAAAAAATATTTTTCACGTGATAGACATGGTTGTGTGGAATGCATATTATTTATTCCAATCAGTAACTGCGACAAAATTATCGTTTGCCAAATTTCATTTAACTCTTATACGACAATTATTGCAAATATACGGGAAACAAAAATCAGGTATGAAATGTTCAGTTGCACGAAATAATAATAATCCGGAAAGAGTTACTGAAAGGCATTTTCCGTCTTTATATTCGAATGAGGCGTCAAAAAAAAATTCAGTTCGAAAATGCGTCGTCTGCAGTAAACGAGGAAAAAGACGTGAGTCGAGATACTATTGTTCACAATGTAATGTTGGATTATGTGTGGTTCCATGTTTTAAAATTTACCATATCAAAGTCGATTATTAATATTATGTTCGGTTTTAAATACTTTAGTAATTTCGTTGTATTAAAAAATATTATATGAACATTATAATAAAACATTAAAAAAAAATAAATTTTGATTATACATTTTTATATTTTAGAAAGTAAGATGATATTACTGAATGTAATAAATGTCATTGTAAAATTTAGAGAACAAGAAACGACTTCTAATTACTTCGTAGCGTACTTCAGTGTCAACTACTCAGTAATGCGATCCGTTCACAGCGATCACATTCTGGCGCAAGCGCTCCGTAGCGAAAGGGTTAATATATAATATATAATCTTCGTATATTGTGTGTATATATATATATATATATATATATATATATATATATATATATATATATATATGTGGGTGTTTGAGATTATTACTTGTCCCTTGCTCTCTTTCGTGTCCAGTTACGCTCTTTGCCTGTCGAAACAGGTTCACGCGACGTCTTTGAATATCAACTCTCCACCCGCTCTCTTTTTGCTTTCTTTCTCTTGCGAGGCCGTCACTTTAGTCTCTCTGGTCATTAGTCACGCTTTGTCTCTCTAAACTCGCATAGTGCCTAATTTCTCGTGAATCTACTTTCATTAAAATTATAATTTTTAATTAATAAAAAGTGGGCTTCCTGTGTTATTTATTTCACGTGGATATTATCCACATATGGAATATGGTTCTTCAAGCCGATTATTGATGAATATCAGTAAACAAAAATTGTGACAAACAACAGTAAACATTTTCATTCTCGCATGCAATATAGACAATCGTTCGTGAGTGAAAATATGGTGAAACATAATCGAATAACATCATATCTATATCGATCATTTTTTTTCCCAAAATTGTCGATCTTAAAGCAATGCGTTACATTTACATTTGTGCGTAGTACAACGAGACGTAACAGTATACGTTATCATAATCACACGTGTACCAAACATTGCTAGATTTTCAACGATAAGCGTTATGCTATAAAATCCTCGCACAACAGTAGCATGCATCATACGAAGAAAAACACGACGGCGTCGCGTAAAAATGTGTTCGGCGGTCATGGTGTTCGATTCAAATTTCATTGGCGTTTGACAAATCTCCAAATTTTTATCCTCTTTTCCTCAGTTACTCCAATATAATAGCTCTGTCTTGATATCATGTCGGAAGAAGACGTTAAAAGAGCAAAAGCAAAGCATAATACGATTAAAGGCGTTCTCAGAAGAGCCGAAACATTTCTCGCTCGTTATTGTATTTAAATACCGTAATTCTCACACAATTACATCAGCGTAAAACAAAAATAGACACAATGTGGGGCAATTTTGATCAGGCTCAAATACAAATCGATTTGGCAAAATAAGGTGCAATTTCACAAGAAGCAAGGATAAATTTCGAAGAATCATATTTCAATATTATTTCTCGATTCTATGAGATCATAGCGATATACGAGAGATCACAAGGAGAATATCGTAACGTGGGTTCAAAATCACACTGATGGTGAAAATCAAAATCAAAATGATGATTAAAATCGAAATTCGCAAAGAGAATAGGTAAATAATAATGTGTGATTGCCGGTGATCGAATTTCTAATGTTTTGGGTCGTTACAAAACATGGTACTTATTTCGCGAAACATTTCATTCGCTTATACCCAAAGTAGAGCATATTCCGAGCATACAAAAATTTCATTATTTATGATCTTCCCTTTATAGTGAAGATGCCGAGGTCATACCAGTCGCTCGTAGTTTCTGTGGATAATTATGTCGAGGTTTCGAGATGCTTCGACAAATATATAGATAATAAATGATTGATCGTTCAAAAACACATAAAAGCGATTTTCGATTTGCCCTCCGTGTTTAAAAAAAATCACACATGATTGCGATTGTTGATGATATGTCGAAGCCCAAACGCGCCTTGAGAGCCTTAGGTGGAGTGACAATCGAATGGGATGATCGCCTCTTGTATGTAATCACAAGTAAGCTCGACGTTGTCACGAATCGAGAATGGGAACAGCCTAAGGAAACCAGAAATCCCGACCTTGCAGGATTTAACAATTTTAAATTCATGAATCGCAGATGTTATATGTTGAAAATTATTCAAAGAAAAACGTCACAATCGTCTACTCCTTCAATCCTCAACAAACAATGGCAAACAAAGCCGACTTCGCTCAACGTCACAAATCAATCTAACAAATGTCCCATTTCTAAGGACGAACATTTCGAGTTCATGTGCGAAACTTTACTGAAGATGCCGCTTCTGCAAAGCCAGTCAAGGACAGAAAACGGTGCCTGAATTGTTTACGATCTATCTTACATCGCACGGAAGATTGTCAAGCCGGTGGTTCCAAAACCTACTGCAACAGACACAACACGCTTATATATTTTTCCATCAATTCCACAAGGCAATTTGGCAAAACCAATCGAAAGATTTGCATCAGATTATATCGGCAGCCACACATACACTTCATGATCATGATAGGTCATAGGTCCGGTTGTCCACAACAATCGTTCAGGTGTTGGACGTTGTAAAGGCATTTCCGTCGATATTTATTGGACAGATTAAGGTCACTGAAAATCATCCAATCCTTTAAAAAACTCTTTTCGGTTGGGTATTGGACGGATTGACCGAGACGACGAAACAGACTGGAGCTCGCACCGACTTTTATCACAATCTTATCACAAATCAACAGCTCAACACAATTTCCACGAAATTTTGGGTAAGCGAGCAATGCCCACATAGCGAGTTAATCGCACGACCGAGAAAAATCTTTGTGATTATTATTTTGTTCAAATTTATCACAGAGACGAGGACGGTCGTTTCGTAGTGCAGCTTCCCTTCCAAACGGCAGTAAACCTACGCCTCGCAACCGTAAGCTTCTCGGCTTGATTCCGTTCATCGACAAGACTGGCGTCATCAGAATTCGAGGCAGACTGTCACATTCCGCACTGCCGTGCTCGACAAAGCACCCTATCGTGCTGTTACCTCCGAAACACAAAATTACGAAGATGTTGATCATAAACGAGCATCAAAGATTACTTCATGCTGGTCCTCAATCTACATTAGCTTCTTTGCGACAACGTTTTTAAACCATAACTGGAAAAATACGTTAAGACATTTCATGCGAAATTATATTAAATATTTTCGTATTGCGCTAATTGCAAAACAGATAATTATGGGGGATCTCCCGAGTCCTAGATTATCTCTAGCGAAACCATTCGTCTATTGCGGAATAGACTATTGCAGTGTTCGTATCCTTGTCATACAAGATAATCCATCCCAAATAAGTTTTCAATTTGTCGACGAAGTCGTATTTAAACACACTCAAAATATTCATCTCGCGAAGAGGAATTCCCTCCGATGTTTACACCGACAAAAATACAATTTTCATCGAAGCCGCTACCATTTCTGGCAGAGGTTGAGTAATCCTCTAATAAATTGATTAGTTTCAGAATTGATTTCGTCAAAAAAATGACGTTATTCCATAACTATAATTCAAAGAATATCCTCAAAAGATTATCGCATTATTATTTTACACGTAAGAACGTACCTATTGATCTCCGTATCAGTGCAGTAAAAGAATAATTCAATTTTTCATGCAATCGATCGTTGGCTGTATAGGCGGAAATTGTCGTAATTCAAATCTAATAAAATCTTTTATATCTCGAATTTTAATAAAGCAAGACTTGATTCTTATGTATTTAGATTTGACTATTCTATTAAGAATACCTCCATAACTTTAGAACCATTTCTAGCAGAATTTGAGCGTTCCCTATTGATTTGTTACGATCACGTTGACAAATGATCGCTATTCCTTAGTTATAACTCATAGAATATCCTCACAAAAATTTTGGGTTGTTCTACACATTTACACGCCTTTTTTGAGCCATATTTCAATGCAATCGATATTTCTACTTTTCGTGTACTTTATTTTACCTATAAACATGAAAGTCCTTGTAATTCAAATCTAATCAATCTTGAAGATTTGGAATCTCATTAAACCAAAACTTCTTTTGTTTTCTATTGAGAATATTTCTAGAAATCTAGGACTACTTTTTACGTAATACGAGCAATCGATATTAATTTATTTCAGAATCAATCCTATCTACGAAATGCTGCAATTTCAAATTCATAGGATATCCCTAGAAGACCGTTATATTCCTGTTATTCACGTGAAATCGTGTTGATTGAAGAAACTGGTATTAATGCAATCAAACAATATTTGAACTATTCACGTGCGATATCTTGTTCGTATTTATTTCAAGCTATAACTGCAAATAGCAGATAAAAGCCGAAATAGATACAAACCCCGACAATATCAGAGATACTCCTAAAGATATATTTTCTACAGATTCGTACCGAACGGGACGTAACACAGAATTGAGACAGAGAATACGTGAAATGTCGTCAAATAAAACGAATCAAAACAAGTTCGATCAAAAAATGGATACACGAAGTAGTGTTAGGTAGTCTATAGAGGGTAGACTAGAAGAAATACCATATATATCAGAAATATCAAATATGAAAAGAATGAGAAATTAAAATCGAAAGAACGACTGATTTAGGAGGAGACCATAAAATTCCACAAACAGGAACGCATACTCCGCAAACGTGATAAAGTAGTATATTTAATTGTTCGCTTAGAAAGCGAAAAAAAATGAAAAAATTAAAATGAAAGTAAAATCGAACGCAATGATTTAAACGAAACGGAATATGAAGACAGAGTAGAGCCTGTAATACACATAGACATTATCTCGTTGACAGTGGATTCAACATATCAAGACAAAAATTAAAACTTTGCTTGCTTATCTTCAAGATATAGGATTGGAAATTAAAAATATTTTATTAGTCTTATGCTACTTTCTATTTATTTTGACGTGTCAATAATGATCAACAATAGATCAAATAATTAATTGATCGAAAAATATTTTGCTGTGAGATCTTACGAATATGTGATCGAATACTGTCAGTGGCGGGCTTTTAAGAGACCTCAGGTATTACAAATTTTTTGATCCCTATTAAAATATGCCCCCAAAAATATCGATCTTTCATAACAAGAGTATTACGATTAAAATTTCATGACATACCGATTTTGTATTTTCATTTTTACTATTTTTTTGCTATTTTTGCTATATTTTTACGATTATTTTAAGAAGCAAGATGAAGATATTAGAAATATAAATTATTCGTTCGTTATCAATGTAGATTTTGTTATTTCTTTGTAAAAAGTATTCCAAATATCAAATATGTTTAAACCTAGTTTTACTTGTAGGGTATAGGGCACCATAGACTGAGCTCAATTTAAAATAATTAAATGTTTGTAAATAGGACTTGTGCTGCCATTAATCTGTAGTTGAAATATTGTTATGAGTCGGACTAGAAAAGATCTAAGAGAACTTGAAACTAGAAGATCGTTTCTAACCGCCCAAAAAATGTGACTAATAATAACGGGTTATCATTTATCTTCTAAAGGAATTCGGCCAGAGAGGACGTGATATGCGAACGTTCCAACATATTCGGATATTTTTATTGAGAGAATTAATCTGCTAAACTGTTCATTGTAAATAACTTGTTCTTCTTTGTTCTTTATTAAAGTTCTTTTTCGTTGAAAAGCATGGTTGTGTGTAACAATTTTGGAAGTTCGTCTGGGACATAACGAAACGTATCTTCACGAAACAGACAGAAAAATCGGCGAGGAAAAGAAGGAAGAGAGAAGAAGATACAGACGCTCACTCTCCTTGTCCAAGAGCTCCAGGAGAACTTAAGCAACAACTGAAGGAACTCGAAGTGGAGAAGAGGCGGAATGATGAATTTGTTGCGCGAACAAAAATTCGTTTCTGTTTTTTAGAAAAGGAACCATATCAGATAAGTATTAGGTGTACCAGAAAGTTCTGACCGTTTTGATTACAAGTTTCAACAATTATGCGCATATTCATTTGACGCATATTTAGCTCTTTCTTTTTGTCACTGAATTTATACATACTGACCTAGCGAATGAACTAAAACAAAGATGATTCATGTTAGTATTAAGTGAGACGCGATATTGTACCCATAGCTTCTGATAAAGTTCATTTACGCCACTGTATTTCGAATGAATTCTAGAAAGGAAGAAATGTTATAGAAGCGTGAGGAAATTTATTGAAAGTGTTCGGTAAAGATACAGCTTCTGATAGAATCTCCAGAATATGGTTCGAAAAATTTGAAACAAGTGATTTCGATCTTTCTGATAAGCCACGCTTTGGGCGACCATCTTTGATCGATGACATTGACGATACTGTCAAGATCATGTTAAAGTAAAATCTTTTTTTGACAATATTAGAGATTGCGGATAGACTTAATTCAGCTCAACAAACCATATTGGGAAACTAGGATTGGTGTGGAAATATTCAAGATGGGTGCCACATAAGTTAATCGAGAAGAATTTGAATGATCGAGTCATTATATGCACATTTCTGCTTGCACGGAACAAAATCGTACCCTTCTTGGACCCGATGATAACTGAGGATGAAAAGTGGATTACTTACGAAAACATCGTAAGAAAACGGGCATATAGTGAACACTGAAAACCTGCTTCCTTCACTTCTAAACCGAAGTTGAGCCAGAGTAAGAGAATGTTGTGTATATGGAGGGACATTTGAGGATCAATATATTTTGAGCTGTTGAAACTGAACGAAAAGCTAAATTTGAGGTATTGTCAGGAATTGTTTAGGAATAATTTAAAAACAACACTCCAAGAAAAGAGGCCGGCGATGTTCAATAGGAAGGACATCATATTGCTTCATGATAATGCCAGGCCACTTACTACTTTGGGGACTCGTCAGAAACTCGCAGAACTCCCCGGACCTAGCATTCTCCGATTATCACTTGTTCTGCCCTTCCAAAATTTTTGCAGGGAAAAAAATTTGAAAAGAAGAAGATATCAGACAAACACTGGTTCAATTTTTTGCCCCTAGGAATAAGGAATTTTTTAAAAATGGGATATACAAATTGCTATCACGTTGGCAAGAAGCAATAATGGTAATTATATTATTCAATAAAGTTTATTCAAGGTATGAAAAATTTATTATTTTATTTTCTTCTCAAAAAAATACAGAACTTTTCGGTAGACCTAATATTAGTAATCAGATTAGAGGGATTTCTTTGTTGGGACGAATGAAATAAAATTAGTGCAAAAGAATGTGAGAAATTTTGAAAATCCTTTGCTGAAATCGAACCATTTATTAGGTGAAAGAATGAATATAGGTCAAAATGAAAATCCGGGAAATTCTACAGGAAATTCAGTAGTTGGATCAGGTTATCCAATGAAATCGAATAATAACAGAAGTTAAATAGTGTTAGAAAAATTTAGTACAAATGAGTGAATGATTAAAGCATTTAAATAATTGATTTAAATATAGAGCAAAGGCAGAATGTGTGAATATGGGCCTGTCACCCTTATTTTCTGGCATGGGTAGTCAAATTCCGTGCTAAGAGACACCACGTGGAAGCAGATCCAAACGGGCTTTTATGTAATCAGAAAGAGTACTTACCTCCGATTTACAAGCCTGTACGACAAAAGAAGTGCTTACCCTGGTACTTTCTTGGAGAAAGAGAAGAGAGCTAACGCTTGCACCCTCACAGGGCAACTAAGATGAACTACGTGGGTGGGTTAATATCTGCTAAATAATTGTATTGTAACCATGCTCAGCACCTGTGCTACCTCGTTTTCAAAAATCGTCACTAAAAGGTCACGCAAAGAAGGAAGAACTGATATTGTAAAGCCAAATATGATTGTAAACTATAATAAATATATGGGCGGGGTTGATAAAGGAGACCAATAGAAAGGCACGTACTGTTTCATTCGAAAGTCTCAAAAATGGTGGCGAAAATTATTTTTTTGGGGATTGGAAGTTTCAGTCATAAATTCTTATCTATTATATCAGGAATATCACCAGAAATATAATATAAAAAAGTTAAAACATATAGAATTCGTGCGTCTCTTAGTAGATCAATTGATTGGAAATTTTCGAGAGGCTAATCCCAAACCTCCTTCGGCATCTGGAACAGCAGAAAGACTCAACGGCCTTCTACATATAATTCGGCGGGACGGGATAGGAAGGAGTGAAGACTGCGTCATAAGTTCCAATCGAAAAGTAAAACATGGAAGGAGAGAATGCAGATATTATTGTGTTACTTCTTCGGCTAAGCCGTCCTTGTACATAGGTGATTGCTTCGAACTATACCATACAAAGCTCGAATACAAAACGTCTTATATATAACCAGAACTAAATTTGTCTGTTTACAATATTGTTGGATTTTATGACAAAGTTATTTAAATAAAGCTTTAGTTTTTATAACGCAAACGTGCGACGTGAACATTTTCTTTACTGCGCGCTCCAATACCTGTTGTACACAGCGACGCTCGCCCGTCAGACCGCTTCATTCGCAAGGAGTTAATAAACAAACAAGAGAACTTCTGGCATCTGAAATAATCCAGCCTTCAGTTTCGTTATATAATTCACCAATTTGGGCAGTTAGAAAAGTGGACTCAAAGAAAAATCCAAAATGGCGAATGATAATCGATTACAGAGGTCTATATCGGAAAAGACCTTCTGGTCTCGTACTGTTTCAGATTATTAAACCAAGCAGAAATAACTAATTCAACGATCGAAAGGGAATTATTAGCAATAGTATATGCGGTACATAGTTGTACGGATGAGAATTTAGTTTAGTCACGGATCATGAGCCGTTAATATGGTTGAAATTAGTCAAGGATCCAACTTCTCGATTAATTAAGTAGCAGAATAAAATTTCAAAATAACTGGCAGAATAAAATTTCAAAATAATTTATAAATCGGGAACTGCTAACAGGAACGCTAACGCTCTATCCAGGAATCCTCTCGAAGTAAAACAGATCTTCCCAATTCAGCTATCGGATGAAATATCATATAGTGAATCATTGTATTCAAGTAAGCCGAATGTAGCAGAATTAAATAAATATCAGATTTGAGAAAAGAACTATCAGTAGAAACCTTGACGCCGTTAGACACGCGTATTGACGATAATTTGAACCAGGACAGGTGTTGCATGAGGATGTCAGGTAGTGCTTCGAGTATCTCTCCCCGCCCTGATCAAGAGGAAGCCGATGCGGACATCAGTTTGGAGGTTATGTTTGATTCTGCCTCGTGTCCGTACATTATATTGCCTCATTCGGAGGAAACATAGAGATTCACGGAATCTAGTAGAATCACGAAATCGAATCTCGACTAAAAAGGATAATATAGCAATCTTCATCACCATGTGCGGAAAACCGTGTGATGAAAAAGCAAAACAATTGACTGAACTTAAAAAACTTCTAGAATATAAAGATTTAATGCTGAGACGTCCACGGGTAATAAATTTAGAAAACAAAAAATTAATATCTTCACCAATAACAAGAAACAGATAATATTACAGTAGACAACGAAATACTAGATTCCGCCCTTGAATCACTATTGCCGGTAACACGGGAGCTATATCTCCGTAGAGTATATATTTCGCAAACAGCTGAAACTGACAACATACCATAGCAGCAACTTGCCTAAATTGCCAACTAATAAAATTAGTCAGAGTAAATAATAAGCAACCAATGATGCTCACGGACATATCAGGGGCTGTATTCGACAAGGTCGTCTTCTTTTGTTTTAAAAGTTACACTGTTACTTGGTAATAATTAATAAATTAGTTTTGTTAAGTTTAAACTCAGTGTTCGTTCATATAACCCCGGCTGTGCTTCCCAGGCAACCTCGCCTAATTCTAACTTAAATTCATTAAATTCTCTCACGAGTCTCAAGATCTTCCTACTACACAGTCGACAAGTTCGAAGCTAAAAGGGATGAACGCTGAGCGGGACTTGGACGTTTTGGTGGAGGAGATCGAGAGATTGGGTCTTAAAGTGGCGCCGCAAAAGACGGAGGCCACGGGCTTCCCTGCCTCTGCCTTCTGCAGACGCAGGAATGTCCCGCCCCCTAAGATTTGCCTTATAGGGGTTTATGTAGAAATTAGAACCAGCGTTAAATACTTGGGCATAGTAATAGATTCAAGAATGTCGTTCAGGCCCCACTTCGAGGCCCTAATCCCTAAAGCGGAGGGTATCCTCCGGTCCCTTAGGAGGTTCCTTCCGAATCTTCACAGACCGGGGGAGAAGGAGCGACTCCTCTACAGCGGCGTGATCCACTCGGTGCTCCTTTATAGGTGACGCGCCGTTGTGGAGGACATGAGGATTAGGCGGGCTGTTTGGAGACTCCAGAGGTAACTGGCAATCCGGGTGTGTTGTGCCTATAAAACGGTCTCCATCCACGCCGCTATGATGATCATTCCTCTCGCTCATCTGGCAACCCGGCTGGCGGAAACGTATGCAGCTGTTAGAGAGACGGAGAAACCTGTTCCCCCGTGTACTAAGGATATATTGGGTGCTCTTGTCAGAAAGAGGGCAATAGAAGCGTGGAAGTCTGAGGAACTTGGGCTCGTAGGAGCATCTGCAGCAACGGGAATGCATGCGAGGGCAGCTATTGCCGAATGGTTAGCTGAATGAATTGGGAGGCCGTTCTCTATCGGAATGACATTTCATACCACACAGTTGATGACCGGTCATGGCTGTTTCTTGGCGTACTTAAATAAGATAAGGAAGATTCTCTCCCCACGTTGTTTCCACTGCGGGGGAGTGAGGATACGGCGGAGCACACCCTGGTCGATTGCCCGGCGTGAACGGATGCCAGGACAGAGCTGATCGATGCGATGGGGGGAGGGCAGCTAACCTTCCCGTGATAGTCAGGGTCTCCCTGACTGTTCCGGGGGATGGGCGTCTTTCCAGACCTTCGTAGGGCGGGACATGCGTGCAAAGGAGGACGCTGAGAGGCGCAGAGAACGGACGAAAAAAGAAGGATGTATAGTGAGCGTGCGGGTACGTATGTGGACAAGAGTGCGAACGATAGGCCGCATAGGAGAGTAGCACCAGTGCGGCCACCTCGGACAAGGCTCCAAGCGACTCAGGCGATGCCTGGCTCACGCGTCGCTTCCCTCTAGGTGTGAGTGTGTGTATACATACAGTGTGTGTATACGGGTGTGAATGGGCCTGGTCAGAGCACCATGGAGTGGGGATCGGGCCAATATGTATATAGTTAGAGAGTAATTGCGTCTCCGGGGGCTCGTGGGCCCCTATCGAATGCGCCATATTGGTATGAATGGAGATGAGTAAATGAGAGCAAGGCGAATACCGGCTTGGCTCACCAAGGAGGACTACTGGGCGAATTCGTAATACGCTTATGCGCGATCCAACCCACCTCCTCTCTCCTCAGCGTGTTAGTAATAAGGATCGGGAGGTTTTTTAGTCGGTAGGCGATCCGAACCTGAGAGTATTCTCAAGTGGGTTGAATACGACACTCCCCTGAGTACCGGACTCAGGAGACCTATGAAGATTTTTCGTCCTGAGGAAACAAAAAAAAAGCATTATTAGGATATGATTGCGCCACGAAATCCTTAAACATCACATCGTACTCTCTCCTGGATATCGCTGACTGCGAGATCCCGAATTTACTAGCAATCGACAACACCGTATACGTACAACTACTACAGACTGACGACTACAACACTGTGAGAGTTCTACAATGTCGTATGGTAATAGATCGCACGATATTTCACTGTGGCATGCATTCACACATATCTATTGTTCGCAATAGATGTCGAGAATATTTGTTCACGCTAACGCATCAGTTGTGCCAACAGCTACACTCTACAGGCACACTCTCTATCGGACCAAATCTTTTTATTTCTGGCGTATAGAAGAATAGCACTGATACAAGGAGCATTACTATAAGTGGTACCGCTACAACAGATGGCACTTGTAAGGGCTCCCAGTATAGCACTAAACAAAAATTCTTTACCTACCTTATTTACCACGAGGAGTCATTTGACTCCATACGAAGTTAACGTATTTTTCGGCAGTTCTCCAACTGGAACCGTAGTTCTAAACTCAGATACGCTTCTTAAGTAAAGGTTTCATTTATCTGAACCTGATATGTTTGTTTGGTTTCGGTGTAAGCACTTGGACGATCCAACCAGGTCCATATAACGTAACGCATAAACAGAACGGACCCTTATCGGAGATTCACAAGTAACACTCCCTCCAATGAGTTCTCTGTAGCTAAACGAAATAGAAATGCAGTCGTATATTGACAGTCGCAGAGCAAAGATCAGAGCCTACAAGAAATAAAGTTCGACAAGCAGTGACAATACACAACAGTTTTAGTTATATTTTGACCATTTCTGTTTCTTTCAATTGGCTTTGTGTTTCACTGCAACCCTGAATAGGTCCGCACGATCAGTGAGACAGTTGGAAAGAATTCGACAAATAAGTGAAGTGCATTCAGGTGAAGAAGATCCAATACCTGAAGATGATCAAAGTGGAAGGCAAAGTGATTTTCCAGACAATGAGGAAACTCAGGATGATAATGTGGTTGCCGATGAAACTGGGAATTTTTTGAATCGCCGTAGAGGACAGAAGCGCCAACGATTTTTATCAGATTCTGAAAGTGATAGTGAACAAAATTTTGAGGACACTGTCATGACTCTTGATGGAACTGTTTGGCAGCGAATCCGAGAAGGGCCGGCAATCGGAAGAACACTTTCTTTCAGAGAAGTATCAGGACCAACGGCACACGCCAAAAGAAATATTATGTCTGGTAAAGCCTCATCTGCATTTTCGATGATAATAGATCACACCATTATTGAAAACATAAAGAAATATACAGAAGCAGAAGCTTTACGAGTTTTGGGGACTGCATGGGATCTGCCTATAAAAAAATTATATGCATATATTGGAGTGTTATATGCACGTGGCGCTTATCAGGCAAAAAATTTATCCATTTCCCACCTGTGGAATTCGAAATGGGGATCTCCCTTTTTTCGGATGCAATAAGTAGGAACGCCTTCTCAGAAATTTTTAGATTTCTGCGATTCTATGACAGAAGCCGACGAATCCAACGTTTGAGTGCGGACAAATTCGCTCTCATTTCAGACGTATGGAAGAAATTCATAAAAAATTGCCAGAGTTGTTACAAGCCATGCGCTGATCTGAGCATTGATGAGCAACTCTTTTCCACAAAAACTAGATGCAAATTTACACAATACATGCCAAACAAGTCCGACAAATTTAGAATAAAATTTTGGTTAGCGTCTGATGTAAAATCTGAATACGTTGTAAACGGTTTGCCTTACTTAGGACGCGATGAAACCAGACCGACGTCAATACCACTCAGCGAATTTGTTGTGATGAAATTAGTTGAACTTATCACCAACTGTAAAAAAAATATTACAACCGACAATTTTTTTACGACTGCATCTCTGGCTGCAAAATTATTGGCGGAAAGGACAACGTTAGTGGGAACAATGCGTGCGAACAGGAGGGAATTGCCCGTACTTGCAAAAACAACAAAAGATAATTCTTTCAACAATGGCATACAAATCAAATGACTGTACGCTAACGATTTATAAATCAAAACCAAGAAAAAAAGTAGTGATACTGAGTACCAAACATAAAACCGTAAAAATCAAGAACAATAGAAAGAAGACACCCGAAACAATCATTTACTATAATAAAACCAAATTTGACGTCGATATAGTTGACCAAATGGCGCGAAAGTATAACGTTAAATCGAAGTGCAATAGATGGCCTGTACAGGTATTTTTCAATATTTTGGATTTCGCTGGAATCAATTCGTGGATACTCTATCAGGAAACAACTGGGTTGAAGCTATCAAGGCAACGCTTCCAGTTACAATTAGCAGACGAGCTTGTTACAGAGTATCTCGAATTTTGTGAAGAAGAAAAGGAAAACCAACGAGAAGGAATATCAAGCAGCTCCAATAATAATTCACAATCCAGGAAAAAATGTCAAATAAGATTTTGCGCAAGCAATAAGACAACACGAACTTGCATAATTTGTAAAAAATTTGTTTGCGGGAAATGTACGAAGGAGAAACCCATCACATGTAAAAGATGTAATTAGTTGATTGTTTTGTTTGTAGCAATAAAAATATGTGTTTAATTATTTTATACGATATTAGAAATGATGTTGCAAATTATTTCCTTTAATAAATAAAGAATTTTTTACGAAAAATCAACGTTTATTTCATAAGGGTCAAATGACCCCTTATGGTAAGATTAGGTATAGAAAAATGCCGGTACGTTTAGTGATAGTGTACATGCATCTGTCAAAATCACGTTACGAGACTATTACGCCACCGTGAAAACAAAAGCCAATCAAATACACCTACAGACAGGAACCGTTTATAAATTGGACTTGGAAGACTGCCTCAACTCAGACGAAAGTGAGGCGTACTGGTCAAACATACCTACCGACAGCTGTGGCTTTAATGCATACGATGTTCTTTATGAAGGGCTGGCAACGAAACTGACACCCGCCGAATCGTTGCAAGAACCTATATTATATACAGTAACGACGAAAGATGTCACATTTGCATTAACGAGAAGGAGCGAATTAATTCTATGTGGATATTCGATAATAAAGACAGAACATCCCAAGCTATTCATACTCGAAACATTGCCTGGAAGAACTTTCAAAGGTAAAACAAAAACCTTCGAGGAGAATTTAGATATTTTCATTTACGTAAACTCGAAGTTCATCTACGTAGATAGGCACCTCAAAACATAGTTAAATGCATTATGTATCGATATCACCCGACAAAAATGCGTGTTAGAACAACAAATACTTAAAAACGCTCTCTCACTGGCAACACTAGCACCCGACGAAATGGCTTATGCCCTAATGAAACAACCGGGATATATGGCTGTCATTGCATCAGAAGTTATCTATATCATAAAATACGTTCCAGCAGAAGTCAGAATAAAACAAACAGAAGACTATTATAAGTAACTACCAATAACATATCAAAACGAATCTTATCTTCTCTCGCCTAAGACACGAATTATTTTAAAAGAAGCATCTCCAAAAGACTGTAACGAGTTGCTACCAAATATGTACAATCTGCATGGAACATTGTACACCAAAAATGGCGGGATCACCGCCAGTGATCCAACCATTAATAAAGCCAAAATGGAGGTATATCGATCCAGAACACCTAGGAACGAGTGGAATCTACTCCAATGAAGATCTAAATAAATTAAGATCTCACATAATGGAGCCAGCCAAAAATCCTGCCAATATCGATACCCTCGCCAGAGGAATCAGCGGAAGGTACATACCCTCCGGAAAAATTTCACTATATAACTTAATGGACGAAGAATCGTTAAATAAAATCGCATCAAGTACGGCACAACGGCTATGGGGCGCGTTCATCACATTTGGGTCAGCAAGCGTCGGAGTTTTAGCAATACGGTAAAGTTCATCATCGACACACTCATCCACGGTTATGCTTTACATGATATATACGGATGGAGCTTACATTTCTTAGAAGCACTATGGAGCTCGGTGACTCATCTTCTTCTACACCTAGGAAAACGAGAAAAGTAGGATGAAACGCCGACAAGTACGGTACCCGAGGCTACAAACATCGACGAAGAAAAAGGAGAGTACGATGCTGATGAAAGAAATAAAACATTTTACGAATTAAATACTTACCTAAGTAAGGAAGGAAGCTAAAATGCACGTATAATTACGCACATTTTCTAATAAGGGGGGAAGTGTTACATCCCGCTCCCTTCTCACACGTAAAAATTAAAACCTGTAAATAAAGAACCTTCTTTTTATATTACTATGTATAGGAGAAAAGGGGACACCTTACGTCGGAGGAAGAGGAGTCGAGGGTAGACTGGGCCGTACTGAATAAGAAAGGACCAGCAAAGACACCTTATTTCTTGTAGCAGGCTGTTGGAAAACGCCAGGGAGCTTACTTTAGATGCTGAAAACGCTAGGAAGAGATCCAGCAATATTAAGGGGGATATTTTAGGAAAAATGAAATGTTCCCATAACAAAATGCTGGAAATAATTCAAACCCTAAGGGAGAGGCTCCAAATTTGAGCAGGTGTTCCTCCCTCAGCCAAGGAGGCTAAGGCGCAACAAAAAGCAGAGCTTAGGGCCATGGAATGTGCCTTGTTAAACATTCCAACAAGCTATTCCCGACCAATGGGCATTTATTCTTTCCCTTTCTATAGGTCAAACTCCGCCCTTTACCAATCTCATTTGAATTTACGTGGATAGTATAAAATAGGCCAAAAGACAATCAAGTTACATCACGACGTCTAAGCTTTCAAGCTATCAGTTCAGCTAACTATACATCATACACGAGGCACAAAAACAATTGTAACTCATCCAATGAAATACACGGTGAGATTTACATATCGCAATTACTTCTCCATGTCTCACGGGATCCTTTAAAAAACGCGCGTTCTTCCATTAATTTGCGGGAACACGGCAAATGGTATTTTGCTAATGGCCTAGAACAGTATCTTAGCCTTGTGCCGCCGCTCTTATTCATCGCGACCAGTGGGTCCATAGGTCGGACAACAAGGACAAGACGGGGAACATTTCCTCCGTGCGATTCGACTGTAATCGCTGGTTCGATGCGAGAAGCGCATTTTTAAAAACGTCTCGTCAATAATCAACAGAAATCTACCTCAAAATTCGGAAATCAATACACTGGCCCTCATTAAATTTTAAGAATACTACTTCAAAATAATGTTAAGTTACAGATAAATGAAAAAACAAAAATAGTAAATTATAATAAATTGAGAAAATCAAAAATTAAATCGAGCAGGTAATAGAATTTGAATTTTTCCAGAACCATGGCGAAGACACTACCAAAAACAGTAATAACGATACTTTCAATAAAAATTTGCGTCGCCCTCCTGGGATATGATTGCGGAAGAGCAACCACGAATATTACGACATTATCGTTATTGGACAGAAGGGATTGTAATATTTCTACAGAAACGCCTAATTCCACGAAGCTCCTCCAATTAGCAAACTATGAACGTACACATATGTATCAACGTAGTGTGGAACTGGACCCCAAAATATGTTATTATAGAATGACATCACATGTGTCCATCGTTCAAATTGGAAAAAGAATATAGACTGTTAGACACGGTCTCGGAAGCCTACAAGGCCGCGTTCAAAACACAGAAATTTTAACGATAACTCCTATGCTTCAGATATCGGGTTTAAATCCAATACTACCGAATATCGAAGCATTACAGTAGCTGGATCATTATCAACGAATAGACGTTGCACCGGAACGCAATAGACCGACACACATAGCACATGAGATAACGTAGTAGTGCAAGCGTCAGTAAAAGATCAACCTTGAAGAATATTCTGCCACGGTAAAGATATATTACAACAGTGTGATCCTTCTTAAAGGAACCATACTATAATGTGGTTTTACAAATGGCACTTGTATTACAGATGAGAAAGGTAATGCTGTTCGCCTATGTGAACTCAAAAGTGTTTATCTTGAAAAACATATGAGAAATTAAATGATCCCATTGTACAGTAACGTTATTAAGCAAAAATACGAGTTAGAAAAGTAAGTATTAAAGAAAGGTGTGCAAGTTGACGAGCCGTTGTGCTATCATTCAGGAAACGTTGAATCATTAAGTATGTCAACAAATTAGATAACAAATTAATTAAGAAATCAATTTTTAAGGGTCAAAAAATGTCATTTAATTTGTAAATAACACTGTGATAGAAGTAACTATCATAATACCAATAAATCAAAATATTCATAAAATGAGAAATATGATGAATACCTGTTTCTTATGTCATGTTACCAATAAATCTGAATAATGAAACAAGTCTTATTTGGGAAAACCAATTATGTTCATCAATTTGGTACTGTCAATTAATAAGATTGTTACTTAAAACTATTCATTATTCCTGATTTTATAATGGCTTACGTCAACAATAAGAACAGACATAATTCTTGAATGATTTTGATGAATCAGGTATCATTTTAATTAAGAATTCCATTTTTCGATTTTTTGAAAGAGCTTTATTTCCTTTAAAAACAAATTGTGTTAAATAATATTATGTTTTCGAAAACAGTTTAATCACAAATATTTTCCAAAAAATCAGGGTCCTAGATTCTTCGTCTTTAATATGAAACCTCGTTCATTAAAATTAGTCAAGAATTACGCCTATTCTCATTGTGGCGTAAAGGCTGTTTTCGATATTTTTGAAACAATCAAATTGCTTGAACAAGTTCAAATGTATTCTACATTTGATTGGCCAATATTTTATGGAATCATTTTTAATATTTCATATCTAAATAATATTTATTCCTTAAATAATATAATAAATAATATATCAAATTATATTATTTATTTAAATGTAATAAAGAACATTCCGATATTACTTATTTTGATCGAAGATGTATAGATCATGTAGTACGAGAATTGTAAAAAATTTTCTCTAAACAATTCTATGTTATTAATTATTTATAACAATTTATTTTAAACAAATCGAATAGTTATTATCAATATAATATTAGAATGAGTAAAATTTAGCTTTTAAAGTGTCGAAATGGTTTACGTAAATATTTGCACCACGTTCCTGGAATAAATGATAGCATATCTGTGCTACCTTTAATTTCTCAAAGACAGCTTATGATTTTTTAATTTTGAAAAATATATATAAAAGTAAGGATGAAACTTATTGACCTTCTTCGTACGGATTGTAAACAGACGAAAATCAAAGACGAAAAGATAGGATACCTGAGCCTTATTTAGAAAATATTTATTAGTTAATCTTTAGACAAGCAAGTGACAGTGTCCTGTATTCTAAGCATTTTGAAAAATGGGCCGTGGTAATAAATTCAATGAAAAAGAAATTGCAAAAATTATTACTTTAAGAAGTCAAAATTTGATAATTTCTAAAATTGCAAGAATAGTACAAAGAAGTCGTAAGATCATTTATAATTTATTAAAAGATCCGGATAATTATGGAAAAAAAAGAGTAGTGGTAGGTTATCAACCATGTCGGACTGTGAAATGCGAGCTATTCTTCGTATCGATTCAAATTCAACTTTTACAGCAAGAAAAATTGTTCGTGAAGCAAGTATTACTGCAAATATTTGAAGTGTTCGTTGTGTTCTTCAGAGATATAAACATCTCAAACGGTTGAAAATGAAGCAGGAACCTCCATTAACAAAATAACATAAGGCCTAACGTTTACAATTTGCAAGAGATCGAGTGCAGTGAAAGAAGAAATAGATAAGTTTTATTCATTGATGAAAAAAAATTTAATATAGACAGCCCAGATGGATTTGCATACTATTAGCACGATCTAAAAAAGGAAAAAGTTAGAAAAACTAACCGACAAATGGGTGGAGGTAGTCTGATGGTTTGGGCTGGAATTGAAAATAACTGGTAAAACTGATTTTCAGTTTATTCAGGGGAAAATGAATAGTCAAAAATACTTGAAATTAATTCAAGAGGAAATTAACAAGCATAGTGAGCAAATAACAACAAACGTTTTATCTCTCAACAAGATAATACTGTATTTCAATGTGCAAAAATTATTGAAACATACTTTACACGTGAAAATATATCTTTTCTGCTATGGCCTGCATGCTCTTCAGATTTAAATATTATTGATAATATTTGGGCAGAACTTGCAAAGGCAGTATATAAAAATAATGAACAAATTATTAATATCCATGTGCTAAGAAAATCTCTTAAAGAAGAATAGGATAATTTGTCTCAAAATAAAATTTGTTTAATCAGCTGTTTAAATCATTACCTAAACGTATAATTGAAGTGATAGAAAATAAAGACGGTTCTACACATTAATAATGACACTCAGAGGTATGCAAATTATGTTTTTGGAATAGATCTAAGTATAATATATATATTATACTTACGATAAGAATATACTCCGAATGTCTCATGAATGAAATTAGCTCTGAACACAATGATTCATCTGAATATCTGTATAATTAAAAAAAAATTATTCCGATTCGCGATGATATTACAAAATTCATAATAAAAAATACTTATGGGCATCTAGAAAATATTTGACGGGTTGATAATAAGAGGAATCTTCAGGTTTACAATTTTTTAATTCTCCGTCGCAATAAAAACAAATGTTTTTTGTTTTTTCCTGTATAAAACAGTCGGTATCTGTTCCTTCTAATTGAACATCTGATGTAGTCGTTGAAAATATTTAAGTACATAATTTCTCCCTTTTTTCATCTTAATACACTTCCCCCAGAATACAACATAAGAAAGATTTACTATATTTCTGTACACATAACACGACCATAACAATTGTATGATTTGTTAGTAAATGCAAAAAATATACACAGAAGAGATGAACCGTTAAATACTCTGCATTAATAAACACAAATTTGCTTATTTTGTCAATGTTAATAGTCATCATGTTTTTCTGTTGGTTGTAATAGATCCTTGTAGTGTAGTTGTAGTCATGTATCGTTAGATACATAATAGTAAATAAGTAACATCTTAGATGAACTCTTAAATAGAAGTAACAATATTGGATCTGGAAGATTATGTATACGAATTATATTATAAAAATTATATAACTTAATTTCTTTTAAAATCTTTGTTTGATTTAATCGTGAAAATATAATAGATAGAGTAAACAAAATCTTTTGATTGTATTTTTGATTATTTGCAATGTTCAATTGCGCTTAGTGCATTGACCTCAAATCTCCAGGTACTTAGATTACTTTCATCGGTCCATCGCATTGATGAGTTTGTATTTAATACCAATGTAGAGTTACGTCCTGTGGCGTAGTTCAAAATAGTCAGTTTTTGGTTAGACCGTTAGGTCAAGATGATCAGCTTTTTACCATGGATTGATTTTAAAGAATGTGAAATCAATGATGAATGATAAGACAAGAGACATAATAGGATAAAATAGAAGATCTGTTAAATATATAGATTGGAAAACAAACAAAGTAATGAACAGAATATTAAAAATAATGATTTCAAGTTTTCTATGAACAGTATAATAGTTCAAAAATGGATTTCCGTCTCAATGATAGACAACAACGTTCAGTAAATTATTAGAAAATACAGAACGTTCAACTTATTGAAGATTTTTTGACTTTTGGATGTAGCATTATAAATTTATTACAACTTTCATAAAATACGGAATACAGACTTATTAACTAATTCACAGTCTTACAGAACATAGAATATAAATTTATTAATTAATTACCAGTTTCATAAAATGCAGAATACGAACTTAAGACTTTCAACACCTTTTGTTTAAAACTTGTGTAACTTCAATGACAGGACACAATAGGAACTATAAGCGCTAATGGGGAACGTTATTCCTACCATGCGTTTATGTTTAACTTGTGTTGGTTATATCCCTCTCACGCAAATATTAGGTTGGAGAAAAATAAATTCATTAATTTTTTGGTAGATGGCTATAGTGATCGACATCTCGTAAAGTATCGATCAAACAATTTCAGATTTATGCTCGTTGTCAAGGTGACATTTCACACTAAAAAAATTCTTTTGCTGCTTTTTGTTTGGTCCATTCAGTTGTGAGTTACAGAGTGTTAAAAATGGAAGTCAACAAAGAAAAACTCTGTACATTTTACAGTTTTTCTTTGATAAAGGCAAAAATGCAAGCCAGGCGGCTGGAACTGTGAATGGTGTTTATGGTCTCGATACTGTAAGAGCTAATTACGTGCAATTTTGGTTTTGTCGATTCCTTTCAGCTATTTTTGATGTTAAAGATGCACCTCGCACGTCGTCGAAAATGTCGATAAAATCACAGAAATAATCGAAGTTGACCGGCATGTTAGTAGTCGTAGCATCGCCCAGGAGTTAAAGATCGACCATAAAACAGTTTTAAACCATTTGCACAAAACTGGATTCAAAAAAAAGCTCGATGTTTGGGTGCCACACCAATTAACACCAAAAAACATCATCGATCGAATATCCATCTGCGAAGCCGTGGCCAAACGGAATGAAATCGACCCATTTCTTAAATAGATGGTGACTGGGGATAAGAAATGGGTCACATACGACAATATTGTGCGAAAACGATCATGGTCAAAGCGCGGTGAAGCACCTCAAGCGGTGCCCAAACCAAGACTAATGGCCAGGAAGGTTCTGCTGTGAATTTGGTGGGACTGGAAAAGAAATCATTTATTATGAGTTACTTCCATATGGTTAAACACTAAATTCGGATCTCTACTGTCAACTACTGGAACGTTTGAAACTAGCGATTGACCAGAAACACCCAGAATTGTCCGACAGAAGAGGTGTTGTATTCCATAATAATAACGCCAAGCCACACACGTATGTGGTGACTCGCCAGAAACTCCGGGAGCTTGGTTGGGAAGTTTTAACGCATCCACCATATAGTCCGGACCTGGCACCAAGTGATTATCATCTTTTTCTCGCAATGCAAAAATTCCTGAATGATAAGAAATCGGCATCAAGAGAAGATTGTGAAAATTGATTATTAGAGTTTTTCGCCGATAAGGACCAAAACTTCTGTGAGAGAGGCATTATGAAGCTACCTTTAAAATGGCAACAAATTATAGAACAAAACGGTGTATATTTGACCCAAATCGGACAATTCGTAACATGTTAAATAAAGTCTTGAAGTTCACGCAAAAATAATAGATTTCCTTTTTCCCAACCTAATATAACAATCGATTTTGTGTAGGTTAAAGTAGGTAATGTTAATATGCTGTGAATTCACACTTTTCAGTCGCTACGTATTTGTTTCACAAATGTAAATGAATAAAAAATAATAAAAATAATTTACACACATAATAAATAGTATATAAATTCGCGACAAAAAATTAAATGTCGTTGAATATTTTGTCAAAAATAATTAGTGCATACTTTATATATATATATCGTCTCTTCAAAATCATATCGAATGATCGTACTTGAGTCGTAATGAAAAAGTAAGATTTTTTTTTAGTATTTATAAAACAGAATTTAATAATAATCCAAAAAATCGAGGATATAGTACAAGCAACTATACGTATCGCAGAAATTTCTGAAAGGTAGAATTTACGTATTATTTACATAGTTATATAAAATTTATCAAATTTACATGGTATTATATGTATTTTATAACCTTTTAGATCAGTTTATAGAATATATAGGGAAAACAAAATGGGAAGAATATCGTCTCCAAAGAGATCAAAATCACATCAGAAAATCTTCACTAAAGTAAATTTTTTTGATAGAAATGCAATAAGATGAATAGCCTATCAATTTTTCTATCGAAATAAAAAGCCCACAATTGATAAAGATTTGATATTGATAAATGATGATATTTCTTTGCCAAATTTTAAAAGGAGTACGTTTTAAAAAGTTGTAAAAGATATGAATTTTAAATATGAGGAAATAAGACGCAACAGTTTTTTAATATAGATAAAGAATAATAGATAAAGAAGAAATAGTTGTATGGCAGCCAAACTATTTACGAAAAATAAAAGAATAGAAAGAAGCTAAGAAATCAATATATTATCTAGACAAGATGTGGATAAATGCAAGTCTTACTACAAATAAAATATAGAAAAATTCAAACGTCACTTCATCACGAAGAGCATTTTTAGATAGACTTTCTACAGGTTTGAAAAATCTCTCCGGTAAAGGAAAACGCCTTATTATATCTCGTATTGGTAGTGATAGGTTCGTTGATGATGCATTGTGGATTTTTGAATCCACAAATCTAAAAAAAGTAATAACTACCATGAAGAAGTGAATTCTGTTACATTTGAAAAATGGTTTACGAGAATAGTCTATAAAGTTTAAGGAGAATTCAGTTATTGTTATGGATAATACTTTGTGTCATTCCCAAAAATGGAAAGAATACCTATCGGTGCTTGAAAAAAGGATGATATTCAACAATGATTGACTAATAAAAATATTAATTACTCTCAGGGTGTGGTGAAAGCCATTAACTTCTCACAGGATATGATGAATTGTTGCATATTGCAAAACAAAATAAACCAACAAATAATTGTTATGCAATAGATGAAATTGCAAAGTTACGAAACATTAATGTACTGAGACTTCCACCTTATCCTTGTAAATTAAATCCATTAGAAATGATATGGGCTCAAATAAAAAATTATATCATAAAAAGAAATGTAACATTTGAATTTGCAAAAATGAAAATTTTATTTTATAAAGCAGTAAACGCTGTTACTAAAGGAAATTGGAAAAATTGTGTTGAACACGTTAACACTAAAGTTGAAAACAAGTTTTAGAAATTGGATTATATAATTGAAAGAACTATTAAACCTTTTATTAGAAATATAAATAATAGCGATATTAGTTTAAAAGAAAACACAGAATCAACTTCTGAGTAAAAAACATTAATTTACAATTGAACAGATAAAATTAACGTGAAATTTTTGCATCAATTATTTCATTACGAGAATTCCATTCAAAAGTCGTTTGAAAGGATTTGAAAGTTGTAAATACGCTTCTGTCCCAATCACGCATTAGTTTATTTCTACTGATCCGATTAGTTGAACAAAGTATAGAACTATTCGTTTCTTTGTTCATCGACCGGCATATTTCACGCATATATGCATACACATACACACACAGACACATACGACTAGCCAGATTTGGAACCTTTCATCTTATTGTATACCTGTCGATCGACATATCTCATACACAAGCATACGACTAGCTAACTCTGGAGCCTTTTATTCCACATTCTGCATAGGTATCTGTCCTCAGATGCTATTATATTTTTTATCACTTGTATCACAGACGCCATGCGCTCTGTCATCGCTATCACTTTCTTCAATCCATTCGTTCACACATATTCATAATCCAGGTTACAATAATAATTACCATTTATGCCTAACTTACATATTACGAATTTACACACTTAACAAATTCCACTGCTTTTTTTCTTTCCTTTTTGTAATTTTTGAATTGTAACAGCTTTCTCTTCTTTGCCTTTTATATTTCCCTGCTCGAAAATAAATAATGATGTAGATCGTCCGGTTCCTTTTGTTTTTTCCCAGTTGTAGATAATTCCTTTTGTAATTCCTGAACATTACCGTTAACTTCATCGCTCTCTTCTTCGTTCCTACTTTGATGACCAATTCGTCAGTTCGCCTGTCTAATTCGTAATGTGTTTTTTACATGGAATCATCCTGGCGCCTTTCTCAAGTACCATATTCACTTGGATTTCCACTAGTACTAAATTCATTATTCATTTCCTCTGGGCTTACTTCTAGCATCTACACTATTTCAAACATTATTTCGCTTGCGGAACGTGAAGAAGCATTCAGTAGAGCATAAGAAAACGTACCAAAACCTGAAATGGACGTGTTAACGACAATCTTACAAGAGATTCACTTCATGCGGAAACATACGAACGAATCTCGCGAATTAACCGATAATTACTCTATACGTGAGACTATGAATATCGTGCCACGATTCGACGGAAAGAATATGACTGTAAACACATTCATACGTGCTTGTAGGAGAGCACGAGAAATGATGCCCTCGACTTCTGTAATTACAGCCACCAATGGTAAACTTATGATCAATAACTCAAAAGGCGTAGCATACACAACTATCGTGGACTGTGATATAGAAACTTTCCGTGTAATAAACTTTCTGTGTAATAGATTACGCCAGATCTTCGGAACCTATCCTACGCATGAACATTATAGGTCTGAATTACGAAACATTCTCATGCGTAATAACGAATCAATGATAGAATACATAGGACGAGTTAAAGATCTGTACCAAGCCTTGATAGATGAGATACGCAGTAGACAGGGAATAACCGAAGACAAACAATGCGAAATCGACGATCTCACCTTACAAAGTAATATAGTATATAATAATAACATCGTTTGATAATACCGCGTTTTTGTAGAAACCTCTCAGACGCATACGACCAGGCATTAGAGTTATACGCTAAGGTGGAATATGAGAAAGAACGTAGGAGAGATCTCTCACCTTTCAGGAACGATATAACGATTCACGTTTTCGAAACAATAGAAATAAATCCACACGTGTCGTACACACGTCCTCTCCTCCTAAGGAATGTACATATTGTAAAAGGATAGAACACACACGGGAGGAATGCTTCAAATTTAACCCGTTGAGCGCCATGCCGATTTTGAAGGCAGTCCCCGTCAGGCCACGCGCGCCACTTAGAAGCGCTGGTATTGCAGGGCCAATGTCTCTTATCGCAGTAGAAGAGAGTTTACGTTTAGAACGACACGCCCATAGGCATTCATTCATTTGACACGTTACGCGCCAAGTCTGTTTTGTTTTCATTATGGAATCATGGACGGTGTTTCTATTACGAATAAACCGTCTATTGCAGTCCTTGGCCTCGTGTAGACAAAAATTTTCTTTAGTCCTGACTGTCGAAATGTCAGTCCGAGAGTATGAAAGTGACAGCAGCAGTGAAATAAGGTTTCCAGGCAAACGGCGTAGAGTGGATATATTTTTATCATTTAAGGAAGAGGAGGAGATTGTTGGAGAATAGCATGACACGAGGGGCAATCAGCCTAAGATTGTGCCATTTACACATCCTCCTGGGTTTGTAAGTGAAAACTTATATAGGGGATCAGACATACCCGTAGAAAGCAGCTTATAAAAACACTCATATTCACATAGTAAAAACGTTAAATTCTCGCTATATTCTAAAGTCTGCGTCAATCGAATATAAAATCAATGAAATTAAAAGAGATTTCAAATTTTCGTATTTCGATAATACTCGTATATGAACGAAAAATCGTATATACAATATGAATCAAAGTTAAAAACTTCGATTCCAATAAAAATACTATTATAATCTTATGAAATACGGTGTTCTGAATCGTAAGGTAACATTTTTCAATATGTGGTACAAGTATTTTCAAAAATAATACGTTTTTACACTTCACGTATAGCGAAAATAGAAAATGTCGATTACATATTTCGTCAATTTTCATGTTAAAACTCTTACTTTCATATAGTAAAAACGTTAAATGGTTGTTATATTCTTATTTCTGCGTAGAAATAATTTAAAATCATTTATATTAAAAGAGACTTCAAATTTTCGTATTTCGATGATACGTGTATATGAACGAAATTGTATTCGCGTTATGAGACATCGCTTAAAATTTCGAATCCAATAAAAATAATAAAAATATTTTAAAATTAATAATAATAATAATAATAAGATTAAAATCAATGAAAATAATAATATTCATAATATTAATATAGAGAATAACGATAACGACGATATTAACTATAATAAGGATAATAGCGATAACAACGATATTAAAGATAATAACGATAGTGTCGATGATGTGCATAATAATGATAATAATATAATTAATAAAAATAGTAATGATAATAACGATTATAAACGTAATAACAATAATAATAGTAATAATAATGATAAATACGATAATATCGATGACAGCGATAATAACGATAATGACAAAATAGCGATAACAACGGTAATAACAATAATAGAGATAAAAACGATATGATTAACGTTGATATGATTAACAATAATAACGAATACAATGTTAATAACGATAATAAGGGTAATGCGATAATATCAGTAATAACTATTAAAAGGATAATAACGGTTATAACGTTAATAATAATAATAATATTAATAATATTAATTATAATGCATAATAATAAAAATATTAATAATAATAATATAAATTATAATACACAATTGTAATAATAATAATAACAATAATAATATTTACGATATTAGTGATAATAACGATAATAACGTTAATATCGATGATAACGATAATAACGATAACCACTATGATATCAGTAATAACGATATTACCGATAATAACTTCTATAACGATATTAACATTAATAAAAATAATAATATTAGTATCAATAATAAAAATAATTATAATAAAGTTAAAGTCGATTATAGCGATGATGACTATAATAAATATAATAACGATAATAACTGTAATGAGGTTATCAATAATAATAATAACGATTATAAAGATAATAATGATGATATCAATAATAACGATAATCACGATAATAACGGTAATAGCGATAATAACGATAATATCGATAATATAGGTATTAATATTTATAATAACATTAAGAACCATAATAATAATATTAATAATAATAATAATAACTATACTATTGATAGTAATGATAATAAAGATGATTACGAAAATAAGGATAATAACGTTAATTGATAATAATGATAATAACAATAATAACGATGATAACGATAATAATAACAATAAATACGTAATAACGAAAAAAACGATAATAACGATAATAACGATAATAAAGATAATAACGATATGTACGATAATAAGCTTAATAACGATAATTACGATATTAACGATAATAACGATAAGTTAAAAATAATAGGGATAATAACACTAACAAAAGTAATAGTAATAATAACATTATTAATAATTATATTAATAATAATATTAATAATAATAAAATCGATAATAACTATAATAACGATTGTGACGTTAATAACCATAATAAGGAAAACAAAGATAATAACAATTATAACGCTAATGACGATTATAACATTAATGATAGTAATAATATGATTTATAATAGTAATAATATTATTAATAATAATAATAAAAACGATAATAACGATAATAATGATAATAACAATAATAAAGGTAATAACCATAATTATAATAATAATAGCAGTAATAACGACAATAACGATGATAACGATAATAATGTATAATATCTATAATAACGATAATAACGAAAATAACATTAATATTATTAATAACATCGTTAATAACGGTAATAGACATAAACACGATAATAACTATAATAACGAAAATAACCATAATAATAAGTATAATAATATTATTAATAATAGTAATAATAATAATAATAATAATAATAATAATAATAATAATAATAATAATAATAATAATAATAATAATAATAATAATAATAATAATAATAATAATAATAATAATAATAATAATAATAATAATAATAATAATAATAATAATAATAATAATAATAATAATAATAATAATAATAATAATAATAATAATAATAATAATAATAATAATAATAATAATAATAATAATAATAATAATAATAATAATAATAATAATAATAATAATAATAATAATAATAATAATAATAATAATAATAATAATAATAATAATAATAATAATAATAATAATAATAATAATAATAATAATAATAATAATAATAATAATAATAATAATAATAATAATAATAATAATAATAATAATAATAATAATAATAATAATAATAATAAATAATATCAGTAATAACAATAACAATATAAGAATTATAATACTATACGATAGTAATAATAATAATAATAATAATAATAATAATAATAATAATAATAATAATAATAATAATAATAATAATAATAATAATAATAATAATAATATAATAATAATAATAATAATAATAATAATAATAATAATAATAATAATAATAATAATAATAATAATAATAATAATAATAATAATAATAATAATAATAATAATAATAATAATAATAATAATAATAATAATAATAATAATAATAATAATAATAATAATAATAATAATAATAATAATAATAATAATAATAATAATAATAATAATAATAATAATAATAATAATAATAATAATAATAATAATAATAATAATAATAATAATAATAATAATAATAATAATAATAATAATAATAATAATAATAATAATAATAATAATAATAATAATAATAATAATAATAATAATAATAATAATAATAATAATAATAATAATAATAATAATAATAATAATAATAATAATAATAATAATAATAATAATAATAATAATAATAATAATAATAATAATAATAATAATAATAATAATAATAATAATAATAATAATAATAATAATAATAATAATAATAATAATAATAATAATAATAATAATAATAATAATAATAATAATAATAATAATAATAATAATAATAATAATAATAATAATAATAATAATAATAATAATAATAATAATAATAATAATAATAATAATAATAATAATAATAATAATAATAATAATAATAATAATAATAATAATAATAATAATAATAATAATAATAATAATAATAATAATAATAATAATAATAATAATAATAATAATAATAATAATAATAATAATAATAATAATAATAATAATAATAATAATAATAATAATAATAATAATAATAATAATAATAATAATAATAATAATAATAATAATAATAATAATAATAATAATAATAATAATAATAATAATAATAATAATAATAATAATAATAATAATAATAATAATAAAGATAATAAAGATAATAAAGATAATAACTATAATAACCATGTTGACGATAATAACGATAATAAGTATAATATCGATATTAACGATAATAGCAATAATAACAATAATACAGATACTAATGATAATAACTATGATAACGATAAATTCGATAATAAGGATAATAATGATAAAAACGATAATAGCAAGAATAACGCTAATAACGATAATAACAATAATAACATTAACAAATGTAGTAACGTTAATTGATAATAAAGAGAATAACGATGATAACGATAATAGAGTTAATAAGGATAATAACGAAATTAGCAATAGTAACGATAATAACGATCATAACAATAATATCGATAATAAAGAAGTGACGATAACAATGGTAATAACGATAAAAATAAAAATAACGATAATAACGTTAATAACGATGATAACGATAATAACGGTAATAAAGATAAAAGCAGTAATGATAATAATAACGCTAATAACGATAATAACTTTAATCAATAATAACAACGATAACAATAACAAAGACAATAACGATAAGTACGTAATAAGGATAATAGGAATAGTAACGTTAATAAAGATAACAACGTTAATAATAATAATATTAATAAAACTAATAATAACGATAATGACGATAATAACGATGATATTTATGACGATAATTACAATAATAACGGTTATAACGATAATAATAATAATAATAATGATAATAACAAGTAATAACGGTAATAACTGTGATAACGATAATAACGATGATATCTATGATAACGATATTAATAATTATAATAATATTAATAATAATAATAATAATATTAGTAATAATAATAATAAAGATAATAATGATAATAATGATGAAAAGGATAATAACGATAATATGGATGATAAGGAAAATAACGATAATAACAAAAATAACATTAATCGATAATAAATATAGTAGCAATAATAACGTTGATAACGATAATAACGATAATAACAATAATATCGATAATAAGGATAATAACGGTAATATCGATGAGAACCATAATAACGATAAATACGATAATAAAGATAAAAACGGTAATAACGATAATAACGGTTATAACGTTATTAGTAATAATAATAGCGATAATAACAATAATAACGATTATATCGGTAATAACGATAATAAAGATAATAACGATAATATCGATGATAACGATAATAATGATAATAAAGATAATAACGGTAATAACGTTGATCGATAATAACTGCAATAACGATAATAACTACAATATCGAGAATTACGATAATGACGATGATAACAATTATAACGATAATAACGATAATAAAGCTAATAACAATAATAACGATAATAACGATAATACCTATAATAATGGTAATTGCGATATTAACGGTAATAACGATAATAATAATAATAATAACAATAATAACGGTAATTAACGATGATAACGATAAAAACTATAATTATTATAATATAGATAATAACGATAATAACGATAAGAACGATTATAACGAAAATAACGATAATAAAGTTAGTATCACTATTAACTATAATAACGATAACAACGATAAAAACGATAATTACGATAATAACGACAATAACGATAAAAATAATAATAATAACGATAGTAACAATAATAATAAAAATAATGACGATAATAGAGATAATAACGATAATAACGATGAAAAAGCTAATAATGATATAAATAATTATAATAACGTTTATTACGATAATAACAGTAATTTCGATAATAGTGATATTAACGAAAATAACGATCATAACGAGGAAAACGATAATAATGATATTAATAATAATTAAACGTTAATAACGATAATAACGTTAATAACGATAATTACAATAATGACGATAATAACTATAATAACGATAATAACGATAATTACGATAATGACGATAATAACTATAATAACGATAATAACGATAACAAAGATAATTAATTATTATAACTATTATAACGAGAAAAACAATAATAAAAATATTGATGACGATAATAACGATAATAACGATATTAATGATAATAACGTTAATATCGATTATAATACTAATAACAACGATAATAACGATACTAAAGGAAATAAAGATAATAATGTTAATAACGTAATAATAATAATATTATTATTATTAACAATAATAACGATAACGATATTATCAATTTTAACGGTAGTAAAGATAATAACGGTAATAATGATAAAAACGATAATAAAGATAATAACGATAATAACAATACAACGATAAGAGCGATAATAACAATAATAACGACAATAACGATAATAACGACAATAACGATAATAATGATAATAAATATAATGAGAATTACGATAATAACGGTAATAACGGTACTAATAAAATAAAAACAATAATAACGGTAATTGCGATAATAAAGATAATAACGATATTAACGATAATAACGATAATAACGGTAATAATAATAATAATAACGATAATAATAATAATAACGGTAATAATAATAAGAGTAACGATAATAACGATAGTTACGATAATAACGATATTAACAATAGTAATAATAATAATAATAATAATAATCATCATAATGATAATAACGATAAAAACGGTAATGACAAATAAAACGATAATATAGATAACAACGAAAGCAACTATAATAACGGCAATGACGATAATAATAATAATAATGATAATAATTATAATAATAATAATAATAATAATAATAATAACACTAATAACCATAGTAACTATAATAGCAATAATAACGGTAAGACGAAATGAACGATAATAACAAGTATAATGATAATAAAGACAATTACGATAATAACGACAATAACGATAATAACGATAATAACGAATATAGTATTAATAATAGTAATAATGATAATAATAATAATAACGATAATGACGATAATAAAGATAATAACGATACTGTCAATGATAATAACGATAAAAACCATAATAACGATAATAAGGATAATAACGGTTATAACGATAATAACAGTATTAACGAAAATAACGGTGATAACGATAATAACGACAATAACGATATTAAAGTTAATAAAGATAATAATTATAGTAATGACGATTATAACGATAATAAAGGTAATAACAATAATAACGATAAGACAATATATGCGATAATAACTATTGTAAAGGTAAGAAGGATATTAACGATTATAACGATAATGACCATAATAACAGTAATAGTATTAATAATAGAAATAATAATAGTAATAATGACGATAATGACGATAATAACGGTAATCAACATAATAACGATTATGAAAATAATAATAACGATAATAACTATAATAATGATTATAACGATAATCACGGTAATAACGAAAATAACGATAATACCAATAAAAACGATAATAATAATAATAATAATTATAAATACGATAATAACGATGATGAATATTATAAAGAATATAATGATAAAAACGATTATAACGATAATATCGATAACAACGAAAATAACGATAATAACATTAATAACTATATTAACGATATTAAGGATAATAACGTTTATAGCGATAAGGATATCAATGATTATTATAGTAGTAAATATAATAATGGAAATAACGTTTATAATGATAATAAGGATAATAAAGATAATAACGATTTCGACCATTATAACGATAATGACTGTAACAACGGTAATATCGTTGATAAAGACTAACTATATTACTCATAATAATGATAATATCGATTACGAAAATAACGATAATAAAGATAATACGTTAATTACCATGATAACGATAATAACGATATTAATGTTAATAACGATTATAATAATAATAATGACGATTGTAACGATAATAACGATAATAATAATTATAACGATAACAATTATTCTAACATTTAAAACAGTAATAACGAAAATAACGATAATGATGATAATAACGTTAATAACAAAATAATAAAAATAATAACGAAAATAATGATAATAACGATAATAACTCTAATAACGGTAATAATGATAATAAAGAATATGACGATATTGACGATAATAACTGTAATAACGGTAACAACGTTAATAACGATAATAACGATAATAACGATAATGATGACAACGATAATTACTATTATAACGGTACTAATGATAATAATAATAATAATGATAATAACGATAAAAACGAAAATAATAATAATAACGATAATAACGGTAACGATAATATCGATTATAACGTTAGTAACGGAAGTAAAGACAACAATAATATTATCGGAAATAACGACAGAAACGATAATAACGATAATAACGACAATAAAGATAATAACGATAATAACTATAATAACTGTAAAGATAAAAGCCATTATAACGGTAAAAACGATATTAACGAATATAACGATAATAATGATAATAACGATAATAAAGATAATAATAATAACAAAAACGATAATAACGATACTAACGATACTAATGTTAATAAAGATAATAACGACAAAATTAAAAATAATAACGATAATAACGATAATAAGTATTTTAACAATAATAACTATATTAACGATAATAACGATAGAAACGTTTATAACAATAACGATAACAACGATTATAACGGTAGTAACAATAATAACGATAATAATGTTAACGATAATAACGATTATACCAATAATAACGTGAATAATATTAATAACGATTATAATGAGAATAAACGATAATAATGATAATAACGGTTGTAACGATAATGACGATAATAAAGATTGCAACGATAATAACAATAAGAATGATAGTATTAACGATAATAACGATAGTAACGATAACGATTATAACGATTATAACGATAATAACAATAATAACGATTATAACGGTAATAACGGTAATCATGATAATCATGATAATAATGGTAATAATAGTAATAATAGCGATAAAAAATATAATGATAACGATAATATCATACATAACGATAATTACTATTATTGCAATAATAGCGATAATAACGATAATAACGATAATAGCGATAACATGGAAAATGACGATAATATTAATAATGATAGCAGTAGTAAAGGTAATAAAGTTTATAACGATAATAACGATACTAACGATTATAACAATAATAAGTGTTTTAACGATAATAACGGTAACGATAATAACGGTTATAACGATAATAACGAGAATAACGATAATAATAATAATAAAAACGATAATAACGATTATAAAGTTAATTTCGATAAGAAAGATAATAACGATAGTAACATTAATAATAATAATAGTAACGATAATAATGATAACAGCGATAATAACGAAATTAACGTAAATAACAATAATATTGGTTATAACATTAATAACGATAATAATAATAATAATAACGATAATAGCGATAATAACGATAATAACAATAATAATGTTATGACGATATGAACGATAATAACGATAATAACGCTAATAACGGTGATAACGATATTAACGTTAAAAACGAATATAACGATAATAACAATAATAACTGTAATAACGAGAATAATAATAATAATAGTAACGATTATAACGATAAAACGATAAAAACGATAATAATGATAATAACAATAATAACGATATGACGAAATGAACGATAATAATGATGATAATGGTAATAACTTAATTAACGATAATAACGATAATAAATATAATAACGATTATGACCGTAAAACGATAATAACGATTATAACGATAATAAAGGAAACAAAGTTTATAACAATAAAAATTATGTTGACGGTAATAACGGTAATAATGATAATAACAAGATAAACGATCATAATAATAATAATAACGATAGTAAAGATGATTATGTTAATAACGAAAATAACGATAATAACGTTAATAATAATAATTATAACGATAATAGTGTTTATAACGATAATAACGATAATACCGGTAATAAAGAAAGTAACGATATTAAGAATAATAACGTTAGTAAAGATAATGGTGTTAGTAACGATAATAACGATAAGAACGGTAATAATGATAATATCGATAATAACGATAATAACGTTTATAACGTTAATGATAATAACGATTATAACGGTAGAAAAGATATAAACGAAAATAACGTTTACAATAATAATAACGATAATTACGATAATGACAATTATAACTATAATAACGGTAACAACGGTAATAATGTTGATAGAGATTAACAATAATAACGACAATAACGATAATAATAATAATAACTACGATAATATCTATTATTTCGATAATAACGATAATAACGTTAACAACGCGTAATAACGGTGATAAAAATTAACGGTAATAACGATAATAACTATAATAACAATAATAACATTAATAGAGATAATAATAATAAAAATAACGATAATAATGTTAATAACGGTAATAACGATAATATCGAAATAAGAGATGAAAACAATTTTACGATGATATCAATAATAATAATAAAAATAATAATATTAATAATATCAACGATAAATACTATAATAAGGATTATAAAGATAATAAAGCTAATAACAATAATAATAATAAAAATAAAGATAATAATAATAAAGACTTTAACGATAATAACGATTCTAACGATGATAACGTTAATAACGATAATAACGATATTATCAATAATAACGATAATAACTATAATAAGGATAATAACGATATTAACGATATTAACGATATTAACTATAACAATGAGAACGGAAATAGTGATAAGGAAGATAATGATGATAAGAACGATAGTAACGATAATAACGATAAAAATAAAATAATTATAATAATAAAGAAAAAATAATATTAATAATAATAATAATAATAACGATAATATTTGTAATAACGATTATAACTATAATAACGGTCATAACAATAACAAAGATAATATCTATAACAATGATAATAACGATAAAGTAAAAAGGGTCATAACATTATAACATTAAAAACGGTAATAACGATTTTAACCATAATAACGTAAATAATGATAATAATAATAATATCAACAAAGGTAATAACGATAGTATAGACAATAACGATACTAACGATAATAATGATAATAACGATAATAACGACAATAAAAATAATTACGATAATTGCGATAGAAACTATAATAACGATAAGAACAATAATAACAATAGAGAAGGTAATGACGATAAAAACGGTAATATCGGTTATAAAGAAAGCAACAACAATAACGATAATGACTACTATAACGATAATAACGATAATAACGGTAATTGCTTTAATAACGATAATAGTAATAATAATAACGATAATAATGATTATAAAGTATATAACGATAATAAAGAAAATGACGATAACAACGAAAAATAGCGATAATAACGAAAATAATGATAATAATGATAATAACGATAATATAACAAATTATAATAATAATAATGATAAAATAATAATTATAGTAAGAATAATAATAACGATAATAACTATAATAACGATTATAAGGATAATAACTATTATAACGATAAGAACGATAATAACAATAATAACATTTATTATGATAGGAACGATAATAACGGTAATAACGATAATAACCTGAATAATAATAATAAAATCGATAATGACGATAATAACTATAATAACTATAATAACAACAACAGCAATTAAAAGGGTAATTATAGTAATAATATTGATAATAACGATAATAAGGATGATGACGATAATAACGATAAATTCGCTAAAAACGATAATGACGATAATAACGATAATAACGATAATAACGATAATAACGATAATAACGATAATGAAAATAATAACGATAATAACAATAATAACGGTAGTAAATATTATTACGAAAGTAACGATAATAAACATAAAAATAATAATAATAACTATAATGATGATAATAACGATACTAACATTAATAAAGACAATAATGATAATAACGATTATAACGATAATAATAATAATAATAACGATAATAACATTAATAACGATAATAAAGGTAATTACGATAATGAAAATAATAACGATAATAACCATAATAATAGTAATAATACCTATAATAAAAATAGCAACGAAAGTAACGATAATATAGGTTATTGCGATAATGACGATAATAACGATAATAATAACGATAATAATGATAATAACGACAATAACGATATTAATTATTATTACTATAATAACGATAATAATGTTAATATCAATAATAAGGATAATTAAGATTATAAAGACAATAATAATAATAATAATAACGATAATGACGATAATAACGATAACGATTGTAACGGTAGTAATCGAAATAAAGATTCTAACGATAATAACGGTAATAGCGATAATAACTACAATAACGATAATAACGTTAATAACGATAATAACAATAATAACTATATGAAAGATATTAAAAACAGTAATAACAATAATAACGATATTAACGATAATAACAAAAATAATAACGGTAAAAACGATACTACCGATAAAAACAAAAATATCATTAAAAAAGATAATAACGATAATAACGATGAAAACGATGACAACGATAATAACGGTAAAAACGATAATATTGATAAAGACGATAAAAACAATAATTACGGTAATAACGCTAATAGCGATAATAACGATACTAACTATTATAACGCTAATAACGAAAATAATAATTATAAAATCAATTACGATAGTAATGATATTGAAGTTAATAACGATAATAACGTTAATAATAATAATAACAATAATGTTAATAACGATTACAATAATAACGATTATAACGTTAAAAAGGATAACAAAAATAATAACGCTAATAACGATTGTAAAGAATATAACAATGATACTACAATAACTAACTATATTAACTATAATAAGTATACTAATGTATATACCGACAACGATAATAAAGATTATAACGGTAGTAACAATATTAAATAAAAATAACATTTATAATAATAACAATAATAACGTTAATGGCGATATTAACGATAATAACGATAAAAACGTTAATAAAGGTAAAACGATAAAAACGATAATAGTTATAACGAAAAAACTGCAATAATGGTAATAACGATGATAACGAAAATAACTATAACTGTAATAACGATTATAATGTTAAAATCGATAATAAGGGCAATGACTATAATAACGATAACGGTAATAATGGTTATAAAGGTAATAACGATAATTACATTTATAAAGATTATTAAAATTATAATGACGATAAGAACGGTAATAATGATATAAGACGATAATTACGATAATAACGATAATTATGATAAAATGATAAGAACGATAATAACGATAATAACTGTTATACCGGTAGTAACGATAATAAACAAAATATCGATAATAACGCTAATACCGAAAATAACGAAAATAACGATAATAAAGATAATAACGATAATAACTGTAATAATAATAATAAAGTCTATAACGATAATAACGGAAATAACGTTAATAACGGTGATAAAGATTAAAGATAATAACTATAATAACGTTAATAACGATAACTATAATGACAATTATACCGATAATAACGATAATAACGATAATAACGATAATCACGATAATAACGAAAATAACAATAATAACGATAAAAACGAATATAATAATAATAATAAATATTATAACTATAATAGACATAATAACGATAGTAATAATAATAATAAAGATAATAACGCTAATGAAAATAATAAAGAATATTAATATAACTACGACAATAACAATAATAATAATAATAACGATAAGACGATATGAACGATGATAAAATAGTTTTTATAATAATAATAATAAAAATAATAATAATAACGATAATGACGATAATAAAGATAGTAACGAAAATTAAGATAATAAAGTTAATAACGATCATAATTATAATAATAACGATAATGACGATAATAACGATAATAACGATAATAACGATAATAATGATAACTATATTAACGATAGCGATAATAAAAATAATAATACCGATAATAACCATAATAACGACAATAACGATAATAACGATTATAACGATAATAACAATATTAAAGATAATAAATATAACAGCGTTAAATTCTATAAAAAATATAATAAGGATAATAACGATAATAATGATTAAAATGATAATAAAGAAAAAAATGATAATAATAACGACAATAATGATAATGAAGTTAGAAACGATAATAATAACAATAATATCGATAATAAGGATTATATCGGTAAGAACGTTAATAACGATAATAAAGATGATAACCATAATAATAATAATAACGAAGATAATAACGATAATAACGGTAATAACGAATATAACAATAACAATAATAATAATAACGATAATAAAGATAATAACTGTAATAAAGCTAATAACGATAATAACGGTAATAATGATAATAACTTTAATAACGTTAATAACCACAATAATAATAATAACATCGATTATAACGATAATCACGATCTTAACGATAATAACGATAAAACGCTAATATCAAAAATAATAACAATAATAACAGTAATAACGAGAAAAATTAAAAATAACTTTAATAACCATAATATCGATAAAAACCATAAAAACAATAATAACGATAATAACGTTAATAACGATAGAGGCGATAATAAATGTAATAGCGATTATAATGATAAAAACGATAATAAATATATTAATAACAGTAATAATGATAATAACGTTAATAACGTTAAAAACGACAATAAAAATTATAATAACGATAATAACGATAGTAACGGTGATAGCTATGATAACGATAAAAACGGTAATAACGATAATAACTATTATAACGATAATAACCACAATAATAATAATAATATCGATAATATCTATAATAACGATTATAACGTTAATAACGATAATAACGGTAATAACAATAATAACGATCACAACGATAATGACGATAAAAACGATGCTAACTATAATAAACTTAATAACGATAATAACGATTATAACGATAGTAACAATAATAATAATAATAATAACGATAATAAGGATAATAACAATAAAAACGATAATAACTGTAATAACTATAATAACTATAATAACTATAATAACTATAATAAAGATAATAGCGATAATAACGAAAATATAGATAATAAAGGTAATAACGATATTAACTATAATATTGATTATAACGGCAATAGCAATAATAATAATAAAGTCAATAACGATAACAAGGGTAGTAAAGATAATAACGGTAATACCGATAATAACGGTAATAACGATGACAACGATAATAACGATAATAATAATAATAATGACAGTAATAAGGATAATAATAGTAATAACGATGTTCTCATTATTAACGATAATAACGATAATGAAAAAAATAACTATAATAACGATTATAACGGAAATAAAGATAGTAAAGTGGATTGCACTATAAACTATAATAACGATAATAATAAAAATAACGATAATTACGATAATAACGACGATAACGGTAAAAATTATAAAAATAAGGATAATAACCATAATAATAATAATAATAACGATAATAACGATTATAAAGATAATATCGATAATAACGATAAATACGATAATAACGATAATAATTATAATTCTATTAATAATAACGATAACAACATTAATAACTGTAAGAACAATAATAACGATAATATCGATAATAAACATTATAATAATAACAATAATAACGAAAATAACGATAACAAGAATAATATCGGTAATTACGAAGAAACCGATAATAACGATAATATTAATAATAATACGATTATATCAATAATCACCGAAACGGTACAAACGACAATATCGGCACTAATAATAGTAATAACAATAATAACGATAGTAACGATAATAACTTTAATAACGATATTAAAGTTAATAACGATAATAACGATAATAACGATAGTAACGGTAATAACGATAATAACGATAATAACGATTATAACAAAAATAATAATAAAAGTAATGATAATAACGATAATAAATGTAATAACGATAACAACGATTGTATCAATAATAACGATAATAAGCACATTATTAATAATAACATCGATAATAACGATAATAACGGAAGTTATTCTAATAATGATAATAACGATAATAACGATAATAACGATAATAACGAAAATAACGATTATAAATGTAATAACGATAATAACGGTAATAACGCTAAAATGTACAATAATTGTAACAATAATATCGATAATAACGATAATATCGATAAAAACGATAATAAAGTTTATAAAGATAATAACGATAAAACTATAATAATAATAATAATAATAACAATAATATTGATAGTAACAATAATAACGATTATAACGATAATAACGATAGTAACGATAATAACGATTGTAACGATAAGTAACGATAATAACATTAGTAACGATAATAACGATAATAACGATAATAACGATAATATCAATAGGAACGATTATAACAATATAAACCTTAATAACGATTATAACGATAATAAAGATAATAACGGTAATAACGATAACAAAAATTATAACGATAATAATAATAATAATGGCGATAATAACGATAATAACTGTGATATCGATATGAACAGTAATAACGATAATATTGAAAATAACCACAATAATAATAATAATACCTATAAAAACGATAATAATGGTTCAACGATAACAATGATAAAAACGATAGTAATAATAATTTTAACAATAATAACAGTAATAACGTTTGTATCTTTATAAACGATAATAACGATATTCACGGTAATAACGATTTAACGATAATAATGATAATAACAATTATAACCATAATAAAAATAATAATAACGATAATAACGTTAATAAAGTTTATAACGATAATATCGATAGTAACGATAAGAACAATAATAAAGATAATGATGATAATAAGGATTATAACAATAATAACAATCATAACCATATTGACGATAATAACGATACTAACTAAAATTACGATAATAACGCTAATAATGATTATGACGTAAATAACGATAATACAGGTAATTACGATAACAACGACAATAATGATAATAATAATAGTAACGATAATAACGATAATATCGATAATAGATATAATAACGATAATGAAAGTAATAACGATAATAACGATTATAACGGAAGTAACGATCATAAAGTTACTTACAATAATAACTATAATAACGGTAATAATAAGAAAAACGAATATTACGATAATATCGACAATAACGATACTGATAATAATAATAACGATAATAACCATAATAATAATAATAATAACGTTAATTGCGATAATAGCGATAATAACAATAATAACGATAATAAAAATAATAACAACTATAATAACGATAGTAATGATAATAATAATAATGACGGTAATTACGATAGTAACGGTAATAACGATAGTAATAATAATAGTAACGATAATAACGATAATTAGGGTAATGACGAATATGACGATTATGACGGTCATGTCGTTTATAATGACAATAACGAAAGTAACGATAAAAATGACAATAATAATAAGGATAATAAAGATAAAAACGGAAATAATGATAAAAACGATAATAATAATGATAAAAAACGATAATAAAGATTATAACGGAATATATTTTAATAACTATAATAACGAAAATTATGATAATAAAGATAATAACTTTTATAACGATCTTAGCGATAATAACGATAATAAAGATAATAACTTTTATAACGATCTTAGCGATAATAACGATAATAAAGATAATAACTTTTATAACGATCTTAGCGATAATAACGACAATTATAATAATAATAATGATAATGACGATAATAAATGTAATAAATATAATAACGGTAATAAGTGTATAGACGATAATAACGATAATAAATATAATAACTATAATAACGATTATAACGATAAAAATGGTAATGATAATATTAATAACGATAATAACAATAGTAACATTAATAACGTTAAAAATGATAATAATAATAATAATAACGATAATAACGATAATAACGATGCTAACGATAATAACGATAATAACGATAATAACAAGAATAATAATAATAATATATATCATAAAAATAATAACGAAAATAACGATAATAACCATAATAACGGTAGTAATGTTAATAACGATTCTAATAATAATAATAACGATAATAACGATTTTAACGACAATAACGATTATAACGATAATCGTAATAATAACGAAAATAACGATAATAACGTTAATAACGGTAGTAATGTTCATAACGATTGTAATAATAATAATAACGATAATAACGATTATAACGATAATAATGATTATATCGATAATTTCGATTATAACGATAAGAACGATAATAACGAAAATAACGATATTAACGAAAATAACGATAATAACGTTAATGAAGATTATAATTATAATAATAACGAAAATAACTATGATAACGTTAACACCTACGATAACGACAATAACGATAATAATAATAACGATAACGATAGTAAAGATAATAACGATTATACCGATAATAACGATAATATCAGTTATTACTGTTATAAAGTAATAAGCAATAATAACGATAAAAACGATTAGAACGGTAATAAGGAAAATTACGATAATAACGAAAATAACAATAATAACGATTATAACCATATCAATAATAATTTTAATCATAATATCGATAAAAGGATAATAACGTTAATTACGATAATAACGATAATAACATTAATAAAAATAATAATAATAATGGTAATTGCGATAATAACGGTAAAAACCATAATAACGATAATAAGGATAATAACAATAATAATGTTTATAATGATAATAACGATAATGACAATAATAAAGATATCAACAGAAAAAACGGAGATAAATATTGACGGTAATAACGTTAAACACGATAATAATAGGTATGACGTTAGTAAAGATAATAATAATAATAACGATAATAATGATAATAACGATAATAACGATAATAGCAATAAGAGGATAAGAACGATGATGACGATGACAACTATAATAAGGATAAAGATAATAACGATTATAGTAGTAAAAAGGATAATTATGATAGCAACGATACTAATAATTATAATAAAAATAATAAGGGTTGAAACGATAATAGCGATAATAACGATAATAATGAAAACAACGATAATAAAGATAATAACTATTATTACGATCATAACGATAATAACGAAAATTACGATAATAACGATAATAACGATAATAATAAATATAATAATAGTAATAATAATAATAAAAAATAATATAATTAATAATTATAATATCGAAAAACTTTACTAACGATTATAATTATAACAACGATTATAACCATAATAACGATAATGAATAATATAACGATTAAAACGATAGTAACATTAATATAGATAATTACGATAAAAATGAAAAAAACAATAAATACGAGAATAACGATGATAACTTTAAAAGCATTAATAACGACAATAACGGTAATAACTGTAACAACGATAATAACGATAATTACGATAATAGTCGTAATAATAACTACAATAACAACAATTATAACGATATTATCTATAATAACCATAATAACGATAATAACGATAATAACTATAGTAATGTTTATAACGATAATGATAATAATGATTATAACGATAATAACGGTAACAACGGTACTAAAAGTGATAGAGGTTAAAAATAATAACGACACTAACGTTAATAACGATAATAATAGTAATAATAATGATAATAACCATTATAACGTTAATAACTATAATAACGACAATAACGTTAATAACGATATTAGCGATAATAACGTTAATAACTATAACAACAATAAACACGATCATAACAATAATAAAGATAATAACGATAATAAACATAATAACACTAAAAGCGAAAATGATAAAAATAATAATAATAATAATAATATTAAAAATAATATTAATAATAATAATAATAACGATAATAATTATAATATAATAACTAACAACGCTAATAACGATAATAACTATAATAGCGATAATAATGATAATATCTGTAATAACAATAATAACGGCAATAACTCTAATAAAGGTAATAACGATGATAACGTTAATAACGATAATAACAATAATAATGAAGAAATCGATAGAACCGATTATAACGATAATAACGATAAAATGGATAATAACGGATTCAAAGACAATAACGATAATAGCAGCAATAACGATAATGACGATAAGAATGGTAATAACGATAATAATAATAATAATGTCGATAGTAACGGGGGAACGATAAAAACGATAATAGCTATAGTAATTATAACTATAATAACCGTAACGATAATAACGATAATAAATATTTTATCGATAATAACGATTATAACCATAATAACGATAATTACGAAAATCACGACAATAACGAAAATAACTACAATAACGATTATAACAGTAGTAACGATATTAGCGATATACTGAAAAAAATGATAATAACGGTAATATCGTTAACAATAAAAACGATTATAACGGTAGTAACGATAATAACGATAATAAGGATAATAACGTTAATAACGATAATAACAATAATAAGTATAATAACGATAATAACGAAAACAACGAAAATAACTATAATTACGATAATAACTATAAGAACGATAACTATAATAACGATTATAAAGATAATAACGATAAAAATGATAATAACGGCTTTAACAAAAATAAATAGATTAACGATAATAACAATAATAACGTTTATAACGATAACGATAATAACGATAATAATTGTAACAATTTTAACGGTAGTTTCGGAAATATAGATTATAACGATTATTACGATAATAACGAAAGTAACGATGAGAACGATAATAACGACAATAACGACAAAAACGATAATAACAATAATAACGATAACGATAATAACGATTATATAGGTCATAATGATAATAACGATAATCAGGATAATAATAATAATAATAACAATAATAATGATAATAAAGATAATAACGATAATAACGATAATAACGATAATAACTATAGTAACGATAAAAACGACTATAAATGTAAAGATAATAACGATAATAACTATAGTAACGGTAAAAACGACTATAAATGTAAAGATAATAACGATAATAATGGAAATAACGATAAAAACGATAATAACGATAATAAGGATAATAACGGTAATTACGAAAATAACGATAATAACGATAATAATAATAATAATGATAATAACGACAGTAAACATAATAACCGCAGTAATAGTAATAATAGCGATAAAAACGATTATAACGATTTTAAAGATAATAAGGATAATAACGGACGTAACGATAAAAACGATAATAATATTTCTAATGACGATAATAACAATTATAGCGTAAATTGTTCTAATAACGATAATAAGGATAAGTACGATAATAAGTATAATATAGATAATTATATTAATAATAACATTAATAACAATAATAACGGTAAGAATGATAATAACGATAATATGGATAATAAACATAATAATTATAATAATGTTGATAATAAAGATAATAAGTATAATATCGGCAATTACGAAGATAACGATAATTACAATCATAATAATATTAATACCTATAATAAAAATAAGAACGGTAATAACGATAATAACGATATTAACGATCTTAACGATAATGTCGACGATAAAGATACTAACTATAATAACGATAATAATAATAGTTACGAAAATAAAGATAATAACGACAATATCGTTAAAAATAATAAAAATGTCGATAATGACCATAATAATAAAAATAATGGCGGTAATAACGATAGTCACGATATTAACGATAATAAACTTAATAATAATAATAATAATAATAATAATTGTAATAACGATAATAATGGTAATAACGGTAATGACGATAATAACAAAAATAACGGCAATAAACATAATAACAATAATAACCATAATAATAATAATAATAATGATAATAACGATAATATGGATAATAACGGTAATAACAGTAATAACAATAATCGAAATAATAATAATAATAATAATAATGATAATAACAATAGAAACTGTTATAACGTTAATGACGATAATCACGGTAATAACGATAATATCGATAATAATTAGAATAACTATAAAAAATGTAATAACGATATTAACGATTATATTGATAATAAAGATAATAAGGATAATAACGTTAATAATGATTATAACGATAATAATAATAATAATAACGTCAATGACGATAATAACGGTAATAAGGATAATAAAGGTAATAACGATATTATCTGTAATTAAGATAACGACGATAATAACTATATTAATAATAATAATAAAGACAATAAAAATAATAAGTATGATAACGAAAATAACGATAATAACGATAAAAACGGGAATAAGTATAATGTCAATAATAAGGATATTAATAATAATAACTATAATAAAGATAATAATGATAATTACGAATATATCGATAATAAAGATACTAACGATAATGATGATAAAAAAGCTTATAACGACAATAATATTAATAAAATCATATACGATAATAATGGTAGTAACGATAATAACGTAAATAACTATAATAACGGTAATTACGATAACATCGATAATAAAGATTATAATAATAACAATAACGATAAGAACGACAATAATGGGATGAACGATATTATCGATAATGAAGATAATAACGAAATTGAACATAATAAAGATAATAACGTTTATAACGGAAATGACGATAATAAAGTTAATTGCACTAATAACTTTAATAACGATAATAATAATAATAACGATAATTACGATAATAACGACAATAACGATAATTTTAATAATAATAACAGAAATAACCATAATAATAAAAAAAATGGCGATAATAAAGATAATAACGATAATAACGATAACATTCATAATAAGAATAATAATAATGATATTAACGATAATAACGTTAATAACGGTGATAACGATAATAACGATAATAACGATAATTATAATAATAATGACGATGAAAACAATAATAACGGTAAGAACGATAACAACGATAATAACGATAGTAAAGATAATAATGATAATAATAACGATAATAACGATAAGAAGGTTAATATCGGCAATTACGAAGGTATCGATAATAACAGTAATAATAATAATAATAATTATAATAACAACAATAACGGTAATAAAGATAATAACGATAATAACGATCATAACGATAATGTCGATAATAACGATACTAACTATAATAACGATAGTAGTATTAATAACGATTATGACGTTAACAACGAAAATAAAGTGAATAACAATAATAACGATTATAACGATAATAATAATAATAACGATAATAACGATAATAACGATAAGAACAATTATAATCATAATTACGATATATAAAGATAATAACGATAATAACCATAATAATGATTATAACGATAATAAAGAAAAAAACGTTAATAATAATAATAATATCATTAATAACGGTAAAAATGATAATATCTTTAATAACAATAATAACGAAAACAATATTAATAAAGAGAATATCGATAATAACGATAATAACGATAATGAAAATAAAAACGATAATAATGATTATAACGGAAATAAAGATAATAAAGTTAATTGCACTAATAACTATAATAACGATAATAATAATAATAACGATAATAACGATAATAACGATAATAACGATAAAAACCATAATAATAATATTAATAACTGTACTAAGAATAATATCGATTATAACGATAATAACGATAATAACGGTAATAAACATTATAATAATAATTATAACGATAAAAATGATAATGGAGATAAAATTGGTAATTACGAAGATAACGATATTAACGATAATAATGGTAATAATAAAAATTATATCAATAATAACAGAACAAACGAAAATATCGTAATTTTGATTATAACGATAATAATGATAAGAATGATAATAATAATAGTAATAACAATAATAACGATAGTTACGATAATAACTTTATTAACAATCATAACGATAATAACGGTAATAATGATAATAATTTTAATATTTATAATATTGATTATAACAATAATAACGATGATTACGGTAATAACGATAATAACGATTAAGACGCTATTATCAATAATAACGATAATAACGATAATGACGTTAAAAACAATAATAATGATAATGATAACGATTATTACCATAATTACGATAATAATGATAGTAACGGTAATGTCGATAATAACTATTAAAACGATTTAAAAATAATAATGGCGATAATAACGGTAATAACTGTAATATCGATATGAGCGGTAATAACGATAATAATGAAAATAACCAGAATAATAATAATAATACCTATACAACGATAAAAACGATTATAACGATAACAACGATAAAAACGATAGTAATAATAATTATAACAATAATAACAATTATAACGTTAATATCTTTATAAATGATAATAACGATATTCACGTTAATAACGATTATAACTATAATAACGATAATAACAATAATAACCATAATAATAATAATAATAACGATAATTACGACAATAACGATAATAACCACAATAGTATTTCTAATAGTAATAATAACGATAATAACGATAAGAACCACAATATTATTAATAATAACGATAATAACGATAATAACGATTATAACGTTAATAACGATAATTACGGTAATAAGATTAATATCGATAATAATAATACTTATAACGATTATATCGTTCATAACTATTATAACGATAATATCGATAGTAACGATAAGAAAGATAATAACGATAATTAAGATAATAACGATTAAAACAATAATAACGACCATAACCATAATGACGATAATAACGATACTAACTATAATTACGAAAATAACGCTAATAATGACTATGACGCTCATAACGATAATAGAATTAATAACTATAATAATGATAATAACTATTATAACGATAATAATAATAATAATAACGATAATGACAATAATAGCTGTAATAACGATTATAACGATAACAACGGTATTAACGATAATAACGTTAATAACGATAATAACGATTATAACAATAATAATAATAATAGTAACGATAATAACGATAATAAATGTAATATCGATTATAACGATAATAACTGTAATATCAATAGTAACGATAATATCGATAATAACGTTAGTAAGTACATTAATAATAATAATATCGAAAATAACAGTAATAAAGTAAATAACCATAATAATAATTATAATAACCATAATAACGATAATAACGGTAATAACGATAATAACAGTAATAACGATAATAACGATAGTAACAATAATAATAATAATACTAAGGATAATTCCGATAATAAAGGTAATAACGATAATGAAGTTTAAGACGATATTATCGATAATAACGATAATAACTATAATAACGATAATAACGATAACAACGATTATAACCATATTTACGATAATAAAGATAATAACGATAATAAAGATAATAACGATAATAACCATAGTAATAATAATAAAAACGATAATAACGATAATAACGATTATAACGATAAAAACGATAATAATAATAATAATAACAATGATAACAATAATAACGGTAAGGACGATAACGTGGATAATAACGGTAATAACAGTAATAACAATAATAGCAATAATAATATTAATAATAACGGTAATAACGATTATAAATGTTATCTAGATTTTTACGACAATAACGATAATACCGAAAATAATTTCAATAACGATAATAACGATAACAACGATAACAACGATAACAACGATGATAATAATAATATTAACGATAATAACGACAATAACCATATTAACGCTAATAATAATAATAATGACAATAATAACGATAATAACGAAAATAACGGTTGTAATTGTAATAACGACAATAACGGTAATAAAGATAAATTCGATAATAATAATAAATATAATAACGATAATAACGGAAATAACGATATAAACGTTAATAATAATACAAATAATGATAATAACGATTATAACGGAAATAATTCTAATAACAATAATAAGGAAAATAACGATAATAACGATTATAACTACAACAATAATAACAATAAGGGTAATGAATATAATAATCATAATAAACACAATTACGATAATGACCATAATAACGATAATAATAATAATAAAAATTATAATAACAATAATAACGGTAATAACGAAAATTATGATAATAAGGATAATTGCCATAATGACTATAATAACGATAATAGCGATAATAGCGATAATAACGATTATAAAGGAAATATCGACAACAAAGTTTGAACAATAATAAGGAAAATATCGATTATATCGATAATATTAATAATAAGAATAATAAAGATAATAACTATAATAACGATAATAACGACAAAAAAGATAATAACGATAATACATTTAATAACGGTAATTACGATAATAACGATAATAATGATAATAATAATAGTAATAACGAAAATAACCATAAAAATAATAATAATAACGATAATAATAATAATAACGATAATGACGCAAATATCGATAATAACAATAATAAAGATAATAACGATAACAACGATTATAACCATATTTACGATAATAAAGATAATAACGATAATAACAATGGTAATAATAATAAAAACGATAAAAACGATAATAATGATTATAACGATAAAAACGATAATAATATTAATAATAACAATTAAAACGATAATAACGGTAAGGACGATAACGATGACAATATGGATAATTATGATAATGACGATAATAACGATAATAGCGAATATAACGATAATTGCGATAATAACGATAATATCGATTATAAAGATAATAACGGTAATATATTTTATAACAATAATAACTATAATAAAAATTTTAACGGTAATAATAAAAAAACAGCAAAAACGATAATAACTGTTATAACGATTATAACGATAAACAAGATATTAACGGTAATTCCTATAATAACGGTAATTACGATACTTACAATAATACCGAAAATAAAAATAATAATAACGATAATAACAATATTAACTGTAACAAAGATAATAACGAATATGACGATAATATCGATAAAAACTATAATAACAATAATAACGACAATAACAATAATAGCGAAAATAACGATAATAACGATAATAGTTATAATAATAAAAATAATAAAAATAATAATAAGGATAATGACGATAATAATGATAGTAATGACCATCACGATAATAACGATAATAAAAATTATAATGACGATAATAATCGTAATAATGATAATAAACATAATAACGTTAATAACGATAATAATATTAAATAATAATAATAATATCGATAATAACGACAGTAACGATAGTAACGAGTACGATAATAACGATTGTATCGGTAGAAAATAAAATAACGATTATAACGATAATAACTATAATTTCGGTGAAATGGTAATAACCATAATAACGATACTAACGATAATAACGTTAATAACGGTAATAATGATAATATCGATTAAAACAATAATAACGATAATAATGATAGTAAATGTAATAACGATTATAACGTTAATAAAGATAAAACGATAATAACGATAACTGTAACGATAATAACGGAAATAACCACAGTAACGAAAATAAAGATAATAACGATGATTGCGATAATAAATATAATGACGATAATAACTTTAATTGCTATAAAAACGTTGTTACGATAATAGTAATAATAATAGTAATAATAATAATAATAATAATGACGATTATGACGATAATAAGTATAATAACGATAATAATACTTATATCGATAATAATAACAATAATATCGATAATTACCATAATCAAGTTAAAAACGCTAATAACGATAATAACGATTATAACGGTAATAACGGTAATAACAAAAATGACGATATTAACGATAATAATGAAAATAACGATAATAATGATAAAAACGATAATAACGATAATAACTAAAATAAGGACAATAACGATAATAACGACAATAACGGCAATATCTATGATAACGATAATAAAGTTTATAACGATTTTAACGGTAATAACGATAATAACGATAATAAAGATTATGGCGATAATAACACTAATAACTATAATAATGTCAACGAAGTTAAAAGCGATCGATTATAAGGATAAAAGCGATGATAACGATAATAACCATAATAATAATAATAATAAAGATGATAACGATTATAACGATAATAACAATAATAACAGTAATTACGATAATAACGATAATAACGATAATTATAATAAAAATAACGATAGTAACAGTAATAAGGGTAAGAACAAAAATAACGATAATAACGATAATAAACATCATAATAATAATAATAACGATAATAACGATAAAAGCGATAATAATAATAGTAATAACAATAATAACGATAGTAAAGATAATAACTTTAATAACGATAATAACAATAATAACCATAATAATAATAATAATAATAACGATAATAACAGTAATAAGGATAATATTGCTAATTACGATTGTAACGATAAACACGATAAAAAAAATAATAATAATGATAATAACGATACTAACGGTCATAACGATAATAACGATAATAACTATAATGACTATAATAACGATAATAATTTTAATAACTACATACAGATTATTACGATAATAACGATTATAACGATTATAAAGACAATATCGATAATAACGATAATAATGATTATAACGATATTAATAATAATAATAACGTCAATAACGTCATAATGTTAATGACAATAATAACGATAAAAACGATACTAATAATAATATTAACGATGATAACGATAACAAATGTAATAATGATAATAACGATAATAACGATAATAACGATAATAACGATTATAGCTATAATAACCACAATAAAGTTAATAACAATGATAACGATTATAACGATAATTATAATAATAACGATAACATCGATATAACTGTAATAACGATAATAACGAAAATGACAATAATAAATATTATAACAATAATAACGATAATAATGATTATAACGCCAATTATAATAATAATAACGTTAATTACGATAATATCGGTAGTAACGTTAATGACGGTTATAACGATAATAACGGTAAATGCGATAACAACGATAATAACGATAATAATAATAACAATAACGATAATAACCACAATAACAAAAATAATAAGGATAATAACGATAACAACGATAATAACAATAATAACCATAATAATAACAATATTAACGGCAATAACGATAGTAACGACAAAATGAGAAAAATAATATAGATAATAACCATAACATCGGAAATGCCAATAAGAACGATTATAATAATACTAATAACGATAATAACGGTAATAATAATAATAGTAACTATAATAACGATAATGAAGGTAATAACGAAAATAACGAATATGACGGTCATATCGTTAATAAAGATAATAACGATAATAATGGTAATTACGAAGATAACGATCATAACGTCACTATTAATAATAATTACAAAAATAATGTTAATAATAATAATAATTACGTTAATAACTATAATATGGCTAATAACTCTAATAACGATAATAACATTACTACCGGTAAAGACGATAATAACGATAATAAAGTTCATAATAATAATAATAACGATAATAATAATAATAATAACGATAATAACGGTAATAACGATTATAAGGGAAATAACAATAATAACGATAATAACGATAATAACGTTAATAATAATAATAATAACGATAATAACGATAATAACGATAATTAAAATACTGATCGTAACAATAATAACGATAATATCGATAATTAGGATAATATCGATAATAACGATAATATCGATTATAACGATTATAATGATTATAACGGGAATAACGATAATATTGATTATAACAACAGTAACGATAATATGGATAATAAAGATAATAACGATTACATCAATAATAGCGATAGTAACGATAATAAGGAAAAGAGCGATAATTAGTATAATAACGATAATAACGGTAATAATAATAATAATAACGATAATAGCAATAATAACGATAATAAGGATTATAACGATAATAATAATATTAATAACGATATTAACTAGAAAAAAGAGAATATCGATTTTAACGATAATGACGATAATAAAGAAATTAACTGTAATAACGATAATAATGATAGTAACGATAATAACGAAAATATAGATAATAGTAACGATTATAACGATAATAACGTTAATAACGGTAATAATGATAATAAAGCTAATAACGATAATAACTATAATAACGATAATAATAATAATAATAAAGACGATAATAACGATAATAACGATAAAAACTATAATAATAATAATAATAACGATAATTACGATAATTACGGAAATAACACTAAGAACGGTAATAAACATAATAACGATATTAACGATAATAACGATTATAATTATTATAGCGGTAATAACGTTATTAACGATAATAACGATATTAACAATAATAACGATAATAACGATAATAATAATTACGATAGTAACGCTAATAATGACAATAACGGTAATAACGATAAGTACGATAATAACGGTAATAACAATAATTACGATATAAACGATAATAACGGTAATAACGATAAATACGATCATAATAATAATAATAATAACGATAAAAACCATAATAACAAAAATAACGTTAATTACTATAATAACGATAATAACGATAATATCCATAGTTACTATAATATCGATAATAACGATAATAATCATAATAACAACGATAACCATAATAACGGTAATAAAATAAAATGGTAATAACGATAATAACGATAATAATAACATGAATAATAATAATAATAACGTTAATAGCGAAATTAAAAATAATGCGATAGTAACGACAATGATGATATTAACGATATTGAAGCTAGTAATAATAATGATAAGAAGATAATCTTAATTATAACGATAATAACGATAATAACGCTAATAATACCGATAACAATATAAATAATAATATTTATAATAACGATAATGAAGGTAGAACGTAATTATTAACACAATAATGATGATAAAAATATTAAAGTATTAATAATAATGATAATAATGATATTGACGATTATAACGATAATAACTAAAATTACGGTAATAACGGTAATAACGATAATAACGATAATAAAGAATATAACGATATTATTGACGATAAAACGATAATATCGATAATAATAATATTAACTATATCGATAATAACGATAATAAAGAAAATAACGATGTTAATGACGATAAAAACGATAATATCGATAATAATAATATTAAATATAACGATAATAATGATAGGAATGATTATAAGGATAATTGCAATAATAACTATAATAACGATAATAACGATAATATTAATAATAATAATAATAATAACGATAAGAACGTTGATAATAGTAATAACTATGAAAACGATAATGGCGATAATAACGATAATGACGATAACATCGATAATATCGATAATAGTGATAATAATGACGATAATCATATTTATAACGATAATTACTAAAATAACGATAATAACGACAATAGTAATAATGACAATAATAATAATGTTAATAACTAGGATAATAATAATAACATTAACAAGGATAATGACGACAAAAGCGATAATAATTATTATAACGATAATGACCATAATCACGACAATAAATATTATAATGTTAGTAATAAGAATAATAATAATAAAAACGATAATTACGTTAATAACGTTAATAATAACGATATTAGTAACAATAATACCGATCATTTTTATTTGTTCGTCTGAGAATGCCGATCTTTACGCACTAAACCTGCAGCTAGAGAGGAACCTTTCACTGTTTCGGTCACCCATTAAACATCGTGGAGCGTCGGACTCACCGTTGTAATAGGTACTACCTAATAAACTCATATCCATCCTGGTGGAATAGTGATTCCATCCCGGTACCGCCATGTGGAATTACTTCGGGATAGCGCCACTGCATCAGTGCTGCGTCCCTTTAAGGGACTGCATCCCTTTACGGGACCCTCCCTTCGGCTCTACGAGGCAGGAGCATGGAGCAACGTTGGCGGCGCGTCTATGCGCCGCCGACCTGTTTCTTTTTTCTACGCAAGATGGCCCTGACGTTTCAGGCCACCTTGTTCCATCTCTCCTGACCTCGGAGTATTTTCTCGAAGCTGTTTTCTCACGGCGAGATGTCTCCGTGATCCTGATCAAAGGCGTGTTGCTCGGCGTTCCAACGGGTACATCTGAAGAACGAGTGGTTGGGTGTCGTCAGCGGTCGATTCCCAAAGGGGCAGTGGCATTTTCTACCTTCTTCATTTTTGCGTGGTAGGAGCTGAACAGGCCATGACCTGTCAATAATTGGGTGAGGTAGAAGTTGACCTCTCCCGCCTCCTGGTTTAGCCAGTTGTCTAGTCGACTGATAAGTCGGGCAGTCCATCTGTCCTAGGTTCCTGTTCCCTTCTGCTTTGCCAGACCTCGATGCTGTTAGACCTGGCGATCCTTAATGATTCCTCCTTCCCTAAGCGGGCTTTTGCTGGTGAATGAATTGTGTGCGGTAGGAGTACGTGATTCGGAGAGTTCCCCTCCTCTGTACCGCGACTATACACTTGCGATATTTCTCGTGTTGTTGGCTTTGAGTTTGCCAAGCGAGGCTACTACTTTTGCAGCCTCGTCGGCTGCCCTAATAATATGCTCTCCGAAATTGAGCTTACTGTCTAGCATTACTCCTAGTTATTTTACCGTCTACTTAGTCTGCACCGTCGAGTCTCCTACAGTGAAACTGCACAAGGTGTTGATGCGATTCTTCGTAAGTAGCACGATCTCAATATTCTGGGCTGCTAAGGACAGCCCGTGTTCTTCCATCCAGATGACTCTGTGCATAACCTGGTTGAGTAGCAGCTGTGCCTCCTTCGTGTCTCTTTCGGTTAAGACAACTGCTATGTCATCTGCGTACCCAATCATGAAAGCACCTTCAGGGACTGCCATACGTAGGATACCGTCGTAAATAATATTCCAAATATCCGGTCCCAGTAAGTATCTCTGGGCTGCCCCCGATGTCAACTCCAATCTTCTCGAACCATCGCCTGTACTTTATTCTAGGAAGCACTCATTCGGGTAGTCCCCGAGTATTCGGAGTAGGTACTCCGGGACACTGAAATTACGTTCGAGCGCTTTCATTGCCAAGTCCCTCCTGACCGAGTTGAAGGCATTTCTCATACCTCAGGTGGCCAGCAGACACAATAGGCGGGATAGGTGATTTCCATGCACCGTCATTTTAGCGGGCGTGACATTCTCCTGGACTGCGTGGATGGTAGAGAGGCCGGATCGAAAACCATACTGGAAGACAGCAAGATCGCCCATTGCCATCACGACTGCGTGCAGCCGTGGCCTAATCAGCTTCTCCAGGATCTTGCCAGCCGTATCGAGCATACAAATCGTCCTGTTTGTCTAAGCGGAATCTGCTGGACCCTTGCCCTTGCTTATGAGCACAAGTCTCGTTTTCTTCCACGGGGCGGAGAAGATGCCCTCCCTGAGGCACATGTTATACATGTTCAGCAAGAGCTCAGGATGACTCTGCACGGCGGCTTTTATTACTTCCGCTGGAAGGCCGTCTGGTACTGGAGCTTTCTTGTTCCGCATGGCGGATGCGGTCCTGAGTAGCTCCTCCTCAGTAAATTGTGCCACTTCGGGGCTGCAAGGCGTAGCCGTGACAATCTCTCTTTCCGGCGGTGAGGGGAATAGTGTATACACGACGTTTTCCAAATTCCTCTTGTCGTGAGGGATTCCTTGCGTGTGAGTCTCCAGCCTGCGAATGACGATTTGGTACCCTGATCCCCAAGGATTCTGGTCGATATCCAGACACAGCTACTTCCAGCACCGTCGTTGACTGGCCTTGATGATTCTTATTCAGTGTTTTTTTGGCTGCTTGATTCTCCGGGGCCAAGGGAGCAACGTCGATGTCGTGTTGCGTTAACCGGCGAAGCCTTAAGAACTTTTTGCGAAGGCCTACGTTCTCGTTCGTCCACCAGTATGCAGGACGTCTCTGTCGTTTCGTGTTCTTCTTTGGCACCGCTATGGCGCATACCTTTTGGATGAGCTGCATAGTTGCTGCAGTCATTTTCCTGGCTTGTGCAGTTGGTGATAGACTCGCGGATGCAATTTGAAGGGATATCCAAAATTCATCTATGGCTGCAGACAGCCTCTCTCGTTCCATTTTTCCGATGTTATACCGAAAGGGTCGCGCTGCGCTAGTCATGGCTGGCCTCCTATCGTGTACGTCGAATAAAATGTACTGGTGATCGCTCACGGTGTAAGCTTCGATCATCCGCCAGCCTGCGATTCTTACCAAAAGATGTTCGTTGGCTAGAGATCGTCTCTCTGTAGCCAGGCCTTCGGAAGGTTGATGTCGAGAATGTGATGAGCACTGCTAGCTCCAGTCTTGACACCACCTCCATGATTCGTCTTCCTCTGGAGTCCGGCCTGAATTCCACCCATTCGAGAGCTTTGGCATTGAAGTTTCCAGGCACAATAAGATCCCCTTGCATTTCCTGCAGCTATTTTCTCAGAACAGAGTTGGGTAAGGAGGTGATGAGGCATCCTGTTCCTATTGAGGTCACCCTGCAGTACTCTCATTCATCGGTTTTGTTGATAGTTGCAAGGGCCTCCTGGAAGGCTGTGCACGCCCTTGATCCGGCCACGTGCTTCTTGGGTTCAGTTCCGCCTTTGGAGCACAAGAAGCAAGTGGGCTCGCTAACCTTACAGTTTTGATCTTGTGCTCTATTCCGCCGCAGAAATGGCAGAGCTTACTGTGATCAGGGCCCTTGCACGAGACGCTGTGGTGGCCATAGTCAGGGGAGCGGTAGCATCGCCTCACCTCTGCTCTTCGCCTGGCCTTGCAGCTGACGAAGTCGACCAGTACACGGCCAACTTTCAGAAGCTTCGCCGCTGCTTTCTCTTTTATGTTGACAATGGTCAGGCGTTGCTGCCTCACGTATGGGTTCCTCTATCTTACATTGTATTTCCCCGAGTAGTCTGGCAGAGTCCTCCTTGAGTATTGTTACCGAAGTGCAGCTATTGCAGTCCCTTATCTCTAACGAAGCTCTAGGGACCAGTGCCGTGTTGCCGCTCAATTCTCCCGCTTCTTTCCTCAGGGTTTCTGCGAAAGTGGCCTAGAAATTCACAGTAGTACTCTTGAGCTCGAAAATAACCCCTCTCTTTCTTATCTACCGGGCCGATCTGATGTCTACCCCTACAGCGCTGGTCTTGATGCTCTGGTGAATAGCTCCGGCTACTTCTGCGTAGTATTCACTTTGCGCGATTTGAAATGGATCGCGTCCGGCCTCGTTCTTCTTCTAGGCGTGTCCGCCGCTTTGGTCGTCTTCCTTTTCTCCTGCAGTGGGGGTTTCGTCGTCGTCTTTCCTAGTTTTCCTTTTTTTTTTGTTATTTTTGACGAGCTCCGTCCACTTGGTGGTTTCGCTCGTTGCCGATTCTTGCCTCCGACTTTTGAGGCTTTCTACAGAAAACTGCGGCGGGCTTGTTGCTACTCTCTTAACTATGCTATCATCAGCTATAGAGTTAGCACATGGCCGCTGAGAGACTCAGGCGGGGATCCTCGCTCCCTCATTTACCTTTGCTCGAGATTTATACAAGAACTCGAGGCTTTCATTTTTCTCCTCCAGTTCTTGGACTTTTTCTTTAACCGCATTGCTTACGTTCGGCTGCCTAGTCTCAGCCGCCCTCATATTGGCAAGGAGGATTTTCGCTTGCTCTAGTTTCTCTCTCTCTGCATCTTGTAGTGTCACCTTTGCAGGCTGAGAGCCTACATTTTTGTCGCTTTGTGCAGTGATGTCTTTTCCCATTGATTCTGGAGTGTTTTATTGTTTAGTGTTTTGTTGTTTAGATATATTTAATTTATTTTTGTTTTGATTTTCCATAGGTTTTATTTTCACTCCAGAATGCCAGGCTATCTCCGAACGCGGTGCCTCAGGAAGTGGGGGATTGATTACCATCGCAACTACCCCAATTGTTGCGAGAGCCTTTGGTTATAAGGTCGGGAATGAAGGATTTGCCCTTGCCGTTCACCTACTTTCTCCATCGGATTCCTGACACTCCCGTGGATGCGACGCATTGATGCCGGAAGTTTTCCACGAGAACCGCGCTTTACGTATCATACCGCACATCCCTTTGGTGCAGTGCGAACGTACCTGTTAGTTCTTGTGACCCTGCCGTAACCCTAGCTAGGGGTTACTACCTTACAGGGTACTGGCATCCGGGCCAGATAAGCCCTGGTTTTTTTAAGGTGGTTGCACTCCTCGTATCTCGCGTCCCGACCGCTCTACTCGTCGGAAGGGGAGGAATGCTCCACTTCTCCCCTTGGGAGATAATAATAATAATAATGCTATTTTATTATATTATTATTAATGTATATTAGATGAAATTTGACGAGTTCTATCCATATACCCATGATCGCATCCGGGATCCTCCAAATGAAGCATTGGATATATAAAACCAGTTGTTGAGTATTTCGTGATTTTATTTCCTGCTGATTGAAATGCCTCCTTTGCGATGAAGTTAAGTATTTTGTAATTCTTAGTTGTATTTGTAGATGCAACTTGCGCTGACAGCGGCGATGCCATCGTAACCTGGTGTAAATAGCGCTGCATGAGACCTCGATGAGCAGTCGAGTCTGCCGTCCAGCCATAGATTATAGTTCCCGTAACTAACACGTAATGGCGTCAAAAGCCTCGATAATACAACGGAACACACTTTCCCAAGCTACACGATATATGTTCGATCTCTAGTCACGATAATTATCTCCACTTTCTCACCGCTTACCAATTTAGAAGCGAGATATGAAATTTTCGGCCGATAGAATGGAATAAATTCCGAAAAACCGCACGAAATTCGGAGCTCACAGCGATACTTCCCTTGCGTACCAACCCGATGATAGAACTCCATAATAACAATAATAATAACGATAATAACAACGATAATAATTACGATAATAATTAAGGTAATAGTAATGAAAACAGTAACAATAATAATAACAATAATAATAGTGAGAATAATAACGGTATTAATAATTCTCAAAACGCAATAGTAATAACTGTAATAATAACGATAATAATAAAAATATTAATGAAGGTAGTAATAACGATAATATAACGGGTATTAATAACTATAATAATAACAATAACAATATCTGAATCAATAATGGAAATAATAACACTAATAAAAACGATAATTATGTAGTTAATAATAACGATATTAATAACGATAATAAGATCGATAATATTAACGGTAATAATAACAGTGTTAATAACAATAGTAATAAAAATAACGGTAACAATAACAATAATTATAACGATATTAATGACGATACTAATGAAGGTTAATAATAATAATAATAGGAAGGTCGACAATAACGACAATAATAACGGTAATAATAACAGTAATAATAATGATAATTACAACGATTATAATTACAATAAACATAATAATATTGGTAATAATAAAGATAATAATAATTATAAAAATGCCGATAATAATAACGATGATAATGACAATAATAATAACGATAATAATAGTAATCTAGGTAATAATAATGATATTAATAGTGAATAATTGTAATGATAATAATAACAATAGATATGATCATATTAAAAACGGTAATAATGCCGGTAATACTAACGGTAATAAGAACGGTAATAATAACGATTATAATACCAATAATAAAAAGATAATAATGATAATATATATTATAATAATGATACGAATTGCTATAATAATTATGATAAGAATAACAATAATAATGAAGGTAATAATAACGGTAAGAATAATGATAATAAAATAAGGTAATATTAACGATAATAAAAACGATAATAGAAACGATAATAATAACGGTAATAGTAACAGTGTTAATAACGTTAATAGTAACAATAACGATAACAATAACAATAATTATAACTATAATAATAAAGATAGTAATGAAGGTTAATAATAACGATAATAAGAAGGTTAATAACAACGGTAAAAAAAGCAGTAAAAAAAAACGATAATAAGAAATGTGACATTAACATTAATAATTACGATATGATTACGAAAAAAATAGCCGTAATGATATCGTTTCTAATAACGATAACAATAACGATAATAATAATTATAATATTACCGCTAATAATAACGATGATAATAACAATAATAATAACGATAATAACAATAATAAAGGTAATAATAAGATTCTTATAGCGATAATAATAATGATATTAATAACAATAAAAATAACGATAAAAATAATGGTAATAATAACGATAATAATAAGTGTAATAATAGGGATAATTATAACGATAATAATAATGATAATAGTACAAATAATAATAACGATGATAATAATAAAAATAATAAACAGAATAATAATAATAAGGTTAATAATAATGATTTTAATAACGATAATAATAATGATAATAGCAACAGTAACAATAACTGTAATAATAACGATAATAAAAAGCGATAATAATAAAGATTATTCTAACGATAATAATAACGATGTCAATAACGAGTATAATAACGGTAATAATAACGATAAAAATAGCGATAATAAAAACGGCAATAATATTGATAATAATAAAGGAAATAATAATGATAATAATAACGATAATAATAATGACAATAATAACAATTATAGTTACGAGAATTATAACGGAAATAATAACAAAAAAAATAATGATAAAAATGACAACAATAACAATGATAATAATAACGATAATATTAACGGATACTATAACGATTATAATAACAGTCATAATAACTGTTATAATAACGATAGTAATTACGATAATAATTGCGATAATAATTACGAAAATAATAATGATAATAGTCCAGGTAATAATGACGCTGAAAATAACAATAATAATAACGAAAATAATAATAATAAAGATAATAATTATACCAATAGCTATAATAATAATGATAATAATAGTAATAAAGATGACGATAATAACATCGCTAACGCAAAGGACAATAATTAATATAATAATAACGATAATAATAACGTTAAAAATAATTGGAATAAAAACCTATTAATGACAGTAGTAATAATAATGACAGTAGTAATAAAGGTAATAATAAGGATAATGGTAACGATAATAATAACGATAATAATAAGGATAGAATCAACGGTATTAATGAAGGTTAATAATAGCGATAATAATACGGATATTAATAAGGACAATAATAAACATAGTAATAAAGATAGTATTGAAGATTAATAATATTGAAAATTATAACGATAATAATATGTGTAATAATAACGATAATAATAATGGAAAAAATACCAATAATTATTACGGAAACGAATGTTATAATAACGACAATTATAATATTAACAATATCAGTCATAATAACTATAATAATAATGATAATAAGTCCAATAATATTTACGGTAATAACTACGAAAATAATAATGATAATAATACTGGAAATGGTAACGATGAAAATAACAATGTTAATAACGATATTAATAATAATAAAAATGATAATAAAGATATTACATAATAATAATGATAATAGTAACAATAAAAATGATATAATAATAAGAGTAATAATAACGGTAGTAATAAAGGGAATAATAACAACAAAAATAAAGATATTAATAACGGTAATAATAACGGTAATAATAACAATCATAGTAAAGATAATAATAACGATATTAAGAACGATAATAATAATGCTAGTAATAACGAAAATAATAACGGTAATAATAACGATAAAAATAAAGATTATTATAATGATTATAGTAAGTATATTGATAACGATAATAAGTACGATAACAATAAAGATAGTATTAACGATAATAACTAACGTTAATAATAACGATAATAATAAGGATAATAATAAATATAGTATTAACGATAGCAATGGATGTTTTTAATAGCAATAGTAATAAGGATAATAATAAAGATAACAATAACGATAATAATAATGGTAATTATAAAGATAATAATAATGATAATAAAAACGATAATAAGGTTAATAATTACTATAATATTAACAATAATAACAACGGTAATAATAACGATTATAATAAGGATAATACTAATCATATTAATAACGATTGTAATGAAGATTAATAATAACGATAATAATAAAGATATTAATAATGGTAATAATAACGTTAATAAGTAAGGTAATAATTACGGTTATAACAAAAGAAATAATAACAATAATATCTACGGTAATAATCACGGTAATATTAAAAATAATAATAATGATATTAATACCAGTAATAATAACGATGAAATTAAAAATAATACCGATAATAATGATAAAAGATAATAATAATGTTACTAATAACGATAATGATAATGATAATAATAACAATAAATATAACGATTATAATAGCAGTAGTAATAACCGTAATAATAACGGTAATAATAACGCTAACAATAATTATTATAACCATAATATTATTCATAATAATCATAATAATCATTTTAATAATCATTATTATCATATTAAAAATCATAGCAATCAAGATTATCGTAATAATAATTATAATTATCATAATAATTATCATGATGTTCATAATTATAATCATATTATCTATAGTACTAATCATAATATTCATAATAACCATAATAAATATCATAATAATTCTTATAATGCTAATAATAATCTTAATAAACATAGTAAATATAATAATAGCAATAATAATCATAATTACCGTAATAATGATAAGAATAATCATTATGCACAAAATAAAACTAATAATAATCATATGATCATAATAATATTTACAATAATGGTAATAATCATAATAATTATCATAATAAATAAATTGTCTATAATAATTCAAATGAGAATAATAATAGTCATAATAATTATAATAATCACAATAATAATCATAATTACCATCAAAATAACCCTAAAAACCATAAGAATGTATATAAAAACCATAAAAATCATAATAATCAAAGTAATAATCATAATAACGATAACAATTATAATAATAATTATAATAATCATACCATTGTTGATAATAATAATAATAATCTGAATAATAATAATAACCATGATAATAATCATAATAATGTTGAAAATAATCATAATTATTGTCATAAAAAATGAAATAATCATAATGATTTTAATAAGAATAGTAATAGTCATAATTATTACAATAATAGACATAACATTTTTAATAAATATAATAATAATCAATATAATTATAAAAATAATCATAATAAACATAATAATAATTTTAACATCTATAATAATCATAATAATAATCATAATAACCATAAAAATCCTAATAATCATTATAATAATCTTAATAATTATAATAATCATAATAATCCTAATATTGTTCGAAAGAATCATAATAATATTCATTATAAACATAATATTTACCATAATAATAATAATAATCGTAAAGAATATAATCAACATCATAATAATCATATTAATGACCATAATAATTACAATAATCATAATAATAATCGTAAGAATGATAATAAATGCAAAAACCTTAATCTTAATAATATTCTTAATACGCTTAATAATCATAATAATAACCATAAAAAAAATAATTATAATATTAAAAATGATAATTACAATCATAATCATAATCTTAATTATAAGCATAATAATCATAACTAACATAATAATAATAATAATAATTTTAATAATCATAATAATCATAAAAATAATTATAAGAAGAAGAAAAATTATAATAATCATAATAATATTCTTAATAAAGAAGATAATTATAATAAAAATCATAATAATGTAAATAATCACAATAATAATCATAAAGATAATAATAACAATAATTATCACGATAAACATAATAATCATAATAATAATCACAATACAATTAACAATCACAATAATAACCATAATAACCGCAATAATAATAATAAAAACAATAATTGTAATCATAATGATAATCATAATAGTAATCATCACAATCATAATAGTCATAATAATTATCATAATAATTATAATAATCATAATAATAATCACAATAATAAGCATAATGTATGTATTAAACCTAATAATAACCGTAATAATCATAATAAACATAATATTCATAACAATTATCATAATAAATATAATAATCCTAATAATAATCATAATTAACATAATAATCATGACAATAATCATAATAACCATATCTATAATCATAATAATAATAATAATATTCACAATGACGATAATAATCAAAATAAACATAATAATTATCATAAAGGGTACAATAACCATAATAATGCTAATAAGGATAATAATAGTCATAATAATTTCAATAAACGTACTAATAATCATGATAATAATAATAATAACAAGAATCATCAAAATAATCATAATAATCATAATAATAACCATAATAATATTAATAATCTTATTACTAATCGTAATATTATTCACAATAAACATAATAATAATAAAAGCCATAATAATATCCATAAAATTATATTAATAATAATCCTAATAAGAATAATAATAGTCATAATTATTATAAAATCACAATAAGAATCATAACAATCATAGCCATAATAATAATGATTTTAATAATAATAATAATAATTAGAAAAAGCGTATTAATACAGATAATAGCTATAATAATAATACTAATAATAATCATAATAACCATAATAATCATAGTAATATTCATAATAACCATAAAATTCAGATTAATATTCACCTTAATAATCATAATAATCATAAGAACAATCGTAATTACCATAATGATAATCATAATAATCATAATAATGAATATAAAAATCATAATAATCATAATATGAAACTGTCGGATTTAGAAATACCCCAACGAGTCGTGGGAAAGTCATGCGAGTGCCTTTCGAAGTATTGCGACTGTCGAACTTGAAAATATGCCAACTGGTCGAGGGAAAGTTATGCGAGTGCTTCTCGAACCAATGCGACTGTCTGAACTGGAAGTATTCTGATTGGTCGATGGAAAAATATGTGAGTACAGCTAGAACCAATGCGACAGGAAAATGGAAATATTCCGACTATTCCAGGAAAATTTGTGGGATTTTCTCTCGAATCAATGCGACTGTCGGACTCGGGAAAATTCCAACTAGTTGAGGGGATGTTATGCGATTGACTTGTAAACCAAGGCGACAAACGTGCTTGGAAATATTCCGACTGGTAGAAGAAATGTTATGCGTGTATCTCTCGATTCAATGCGACTCTCGGACTTGAAAATATTCCGACTAGTCGAGGGAAAGTTATGAGAGTGCTTCTGGAACCATTGAGACTCTCGGATATATAATTATTTCGATTAATCGAGAGAAATTTATGTGAGTGCTTTTTGAATTAATGCGACTATCGAACTTGCAGATACTCCAACTAGTCAAGAGAAAGTTATGCGAGTGCTTATGGAACAAATAGGACAAATGGACGTAGAAATTTCCAAAAGACGAGGGAAAGTCATGAAAGTTCCTCTCGAACGTATGCGACTGTCGGACTTGGAAGTGTTCCGTCTAGTCGAGGGAAAGATATGTCAGTACCTCTCTAAACAATGCGACTGGCGTATATTGAAACATTACGACAAGTCCAGGGAGAGTAGTGGGAGTTCCTTTCGGAACAATGCGACCTATAGACTCGGAAAATTTCCACCTAGTCGAGGGAAAATCATGCGAGTGCGTCTGGAAACAATACTACCGTCGAACCTAAAAATATTCTGACAAGACTAGGGAAAGTTATACAAGTACTACTCAAACCGACGCGACCGTCGAACTAGGAAATATTCTAACTAATCGAGCGAATGTTTTGCGATTGACTTATAAACCAAGATGATAAGTTGGATTAAAAATACACCGACTGGTCGAATGAAAGTTATACATATGCATTTCTAATCAATGCGAAACTCGAACTTATAAATTTTCCGACTACTCGAGGTAAATTTATGCGAGGGCCTCACGAACTAACGCGACTGTAAGAATTGGACGTATTCTGACTAGTCAAGCGAAAGTTATGACAGTGCCTCACGAACCAATGCGACAAACGGACGCATATACATACCGAATAGTCTAGAGAATGTTATGCGATTGACTTGAGGAACAATCCGACGGTCGGAATAAGACATATTACAACAAGTCGTGTAAAAGTTATGAGAGTGCATTACAAACCAATGCGACTATCGGAATTGGAAGAATTCCGACTAGTCAATGGAAAATTATGCGAGTGCTTCTCGAACCGATGCGACCCTCGGTCCAGAAAATATTCCGACTAGTCTTGGAATAGTTATGCGAGTTATCTGTGAAACAATTACACTATCGTACTTGAAAATATTCAGACTAGTCGAGGGAAAGTTATGCGAGTGCCTCTCGAACTAATGCGGCTATCAGAATTGGAAGCATACCAATGGGGAAAAGTTATAAGTGTACCTCTCGAACAAATGCGACTAACGGACTTATGAAAATACCGAATATTCGAGAGATAGTAATGCAATTGACATGTGAAGAAATGCAACTGTCGTACTTGGATATATTCAGATTAGCCGAAGGAAAGTTATGCAAGTGTTTTTTGAACTAATGCGTCTGTCGAACCTAGAAATATTCCGACAAGTCGAGGGGAAGAATTGTGAGTAACTTGTGATCCAATGCGACTTTCGGGTATAGAAATATTCCGACTAGACGAAGGAAGATTATGCGAGTTTCTTGTGTACCAGCGAGACTGTCCGACTTGGGAATATATCGACGAATCGAAGGAAAGTTATACGAGTGCATCTCGATCCAGTGCGACATTCGGATTAATAAATAATCCGACTAACCGAGGGAAAGTTATGCGAGTGTCTCTCAAACCAATGCGACTGTCGGAGCTAGGACATGTCAAGCGAAAGTTATGCGAGGACTTGTGAAACGATATAACACTGTCGGAATTGGAAATACTCAGACTAGTCGAGGAAAAGTTATGCGAGTACCTCATGAATCAATGCGACTGTCGGAAATGGATACATTCCTACTCGTCCTGAGAAAGTTATGAAAATTCCTCTCCAATCAATGCGTCTGGCTGACTCATAAATATTCAAACTAGTAGAGGAAAAGTTATGCGAGTGCATCTGGAACCATTGCGAATGACAGAAATAGAAATATTCCGAAAGAGAAGGGAATGTTATGAGAGTGTCTCTCGAAATATTGTGACTAAAGGACTCAGATATATACCGAATAGTCGAGAGAAAGTTTTGCGATTGACTTGTGAATCAATGCGATAGTCGGACTTGGAAATATTCCGATTAGTCGAGGGAAAGTTATGAGTGCTCGTCTTGAACCATCGTGACTGTCGGACTAGGAAATTTTCGAGAAGTTGAAAGAAAGTTAAGCGACTGATTTGTAAACGAATGCGACTGTCGTACTTGGAAGTATACCGTCTAGTCGATGGAAAGTTAAGCATTTACTTCTCGAACCATTTCGAATTTTGGTGTTGAAAATATTCCGACATATTCGAGGGAAAGTAATGCTAAGGCCTCTCAAATCAATGCCACTGTCGGGCATAGAAATATTCAGTCTAGCCTTATACGTGTGACATGTGAATGAATGCGATTAATGTTCTTGGAAATATTACGACTAGTCGAGGAAAAGCTATGCGACTGCTTCTGGAACCAATGCGACTCTCAGAATTAAAAATATTCCGAATTTTCTGAAAAAGTTATGGGAGTGCCTCAGGAAATAATGCGACTCTCAGAATTGGAAGTTTTCCGACTAGTCAAGGGAAAGTTTTGGCTGTTCCTTTTGAAACAATGCGACTGGCGGACATAAAAATATTCTGACAAGTCTTGAGAAAGATATGGGAGTTTCTCTTAAATCAATGTGACTGTCTTACTTGGAAATATTTTGCCTAATCGAGGGTAATTTATTTTGGGGATTTGGTCGAGGGGATTTGGAACTTTCCGACTAATCGAGAAAAAGACATCCGCGTGCTCCCGTTTCAATGCCACTCTCTGAATTGGAAATGTTTAGACAAGTCGTTTGAAATTTATACGAGTGCCTCTCGTAACAGTGCGAATGTCGGAAATAGTAATATTCCTCTTAGTCGACGGAAAGTTATGCGCGTGAATACTGAACAATCGCGACTATCGGACTTGGTAACATTCTGACTAGTCGAGAGAAAGTTGTATAAGTGCCTCAACAAGCAATGCGACTGTCGATCTTGAAGATATTTCGACTAGTCGAGTGAAATTTATACGAGTGAATCTCAAAACAATGCCAGTGTCGTACCTAGAAATATTCCGACTAGTCGAGGGAAAGTTATGCAAGTGCCTCTCGACCAATGTTGCTGTCAGACTTAAAAATATTTCGACGAGTCTTGGAAAAATTATTCAAGGGTCTCTCAAAACAATGCGACTGACGGACCACGAAAGATTCCAATTAGTCGAAGACCAGTTATGAGAATTCCTCTCGAAAAATTGCGATAATCGGACTGGGAAATATTCCAACTATGCGTGTGAATGTTATGCTAGTGACATGTGAACCAGTGCGTCTTTCGGACCTAGAAATATTATCACTAATCGAAGGAAAGTTTAGCGAGTTGCTCACGAACCAATGGGATAGTCTGACTTGGAAATATTCCGACTTGTCGAGGGAAAGTTATGCAAGTCCCTCTCGAACCAATGTGACTGTCTGCGTTGGAAATCTTCCAACGAATCGAGAAGAAGTTATGCTAGTGCCTCTATAAATTAGGCGACTGTCGTACTTGTGGATATTTCGACTTGTCGGAAGAGAGTTAAGCGAATGACTTGTGACAAATGCGACTGTCAGACTTGGAAATATTCAGACAAGTCGAGGAAAAGTAATTCGAGTGCCTCTTGATCCTATTCGACTGTCGGTTTTGGAAATATCATGCCCAGTTAAGTGAAAGTTATAAAGTGCCTCTTCGGATAAGAACGACAGTCGTACTTAAATATATTCGGACTAGTCGAGGAAAAGTTATGCGCGTAGCTTTTGAAACAAAGCAACTGTCAGAATTGGTAATAATGCGAGTAGCCGAAGAAAAGTTAGGCGAGCAATTCCTGTACCAATGCGGCTGTCGATCTTGGAAATATTCCTACTATTCGAGGGAGAATTATGCGATTGATTTGTGAGCCAAGGCGACTGTCGGACTTGCTAATATTTCAACTTGTCGAGGAAATATTATGGGATCGCTTTCCCAACCAATGCGTCGGTCGGACTATCAAATATTCCGTCTATTTGAAGGTAAGTTATGCGAGTACCTCTGGATCCAATGCGATTGTCAGAAATGGATATATCCCAACTTGTAGTAAGATTGTTATGCGAGAGCCCGTCGAATCAATACAACTGCTGTACTTGGACATATTCCGATTAGTCGAGGAAGAGTTATGCGAGAGCCTATCGATCCAAAGCAGCTGTCGAAATTGAAAATATTTCGACTAGTCGAGAGAAAGTTGTGCCAGTGCCTTTCGGACCAATACGATTATTGGAAATATCCCGCCTAATCATGGAAAAGTTATGCAAGTGCCTCTCGAACCATTGTGACTGTCGGAAGAAGGAATACTCCGACTATTCGGCGGTACGTTATTCGAGTACCTCTCGATCCAATGCGGTTCTCAGAAATAGAAATATACTAACTAGTAGAGGGAATGTTATGCGTGTGCCTCTCAAACCAATACGACTGTTGTACTTAGACAATCCGACTAGTTGAGGGAGAGTTATATGAGTAACTTGTCAACCAATGTGACTGTCTGACTTGAAAATATCCCGACAAGTCAAGGGTGAGTTATACGAATTATTTGTGAAACTATGCGACTGTTGGAATTAAAAATATTCCGACCAGTCGAGGTAAAGTTATGCGATTACCCCTGGAACTAATGCGAACGTCGGACTTGGAAATATTCCAACTTGTCGGGGGAAAGTTATGCGAGTGCCTTTCGATCAAATACGGCTGTCGTACTTGCAAGTATTCCGACTAGTCTAGTGAAAGATATGCGAGTGTCAGTCGAAACAATGCGGTTGGCGATCTTGAAAATATACCGACTTCTCGAGAGAAATTTATGTGAGTGTTTCTTGGACTAATAAGACTGTCGGACATGGAAATGTTCCGACTAGTCAAGGGAAAGATATGCGAGTGACTCTGGATTCAAAGCTGTTGTCGGACTTAGAAACATCTCGACGAGTCGAATAAAAGATATACGTGTGCCTTTCGCAACAATACGAATTTCGAACTAGGAAATATTCCGACTTGTCGAGTGCAAATTATGCGAGTGGCTCCCGGCCCTTTGCGACTGTCGGACTTGGAAATATTCCGACTAATCGAAGTAAAGTTGTGCGAGTGAAAATCGAACCAATTCGGCTGACGGACTTGGAAATATTCGGAATAGTACAGAGAAAGTTATGCAAGTGACACTAGATCAAATACGACTGCCGCACTTGAAAATATCCCGACTAGTCTAGGAAATGTTACTCGAATAACTTGTGAACAAATGCGACTGTCGGCTTAGGAAATATTTCTACTATTCGGGGAAAGATATGCGAATGCCTTTCGAACCGATACGGATGTAGGACTTGGAAATATTCCGCCTAGTACAGAGAAAGTTGTGCAAGTAAACTGTGCTCCAAAAAAACTGTTGGAATTGGAAATATTCCGATTAGTCAAGGGAAAGTTATGCGAGTTTCTCTCTAAACAATACGAATGTCAGACTTGGAAATATACTGAATAGTCGAGGCAAAGTTATGCTATTGCCTCTCGACACAATATGACAGTCGGATTTGGAAATAACTCGACTACTTGGGGATAAGATGTACGAATGCCTATCGAACAAATGCAGCTGTCATATATGGAAATATTTAAACCAGACGATGGAAAATTATGCGTGTGACATGTGAACCAGTGCGATCGTTGGGCTTGGAAATATTACGACTAGTCGAGAAAATGCAATACGATTGCCTCTCAAAACAATTCGAACATCAGACCTAGAAGTATTCCGATTAGTGGAGGGAATGTTATGCGAGTGACTCTCCAAATATTGCGACTGTAGTACTTGGAAATATTCCGACTAGACAAGGGAAAGTTATGCGAGAAAATCTAGAACTAATGCAGCCGGCGGCCCTAGAAATATTCCATCTAGTGTTGGAAACGTTTGTGATTGTGTCTCTCGAGCTAATGCGTCTTCCGGATTTGAAAATATTCCCACTAATCAACTGAAAGTTATACGAGTGAGTTTTGAACTAATGCGTATCTCGGATTTAGCAATCATCCGACTAGACGAGGGAATGTTATACGTGTGCCTTTTGAACCAATGCGAGTGTCAGTATAGTTAATATTTCGACCAGTCTTGGGAAAGTTATACTAGGGTCTCTCAAACCTGTGCGATTTTCGGACGTGGAAATAATCCGACTATTAGTGAGAAAGTTATGCGAGTGAATTGCGATCTAATGGGACTATCGCACGTTGTAATATTCTGACTATTCGATGGAAAGTTAAGTGAGTGCCTCTCGTACCAATGCGACGTTCTCACTTGGAATTATAACGACTAAACGAAGGAAAGATATGCGATTGCCTCTTGTTCTAATGCCATTGTCGGGACTAGTCATGGGAAAGTTATGCGAGTGCCACTCGAAACAATGCAATTTGTCAGATCTAGAGATATTTCGACTAGTCGTGGAAAAATTTTGCTTGTGTCTCTCGAAGTGATGTGACACACTGATTTAGAAATGTTACGCCTAGTCGAGGGAAATTTGTGCGAGTACCTCTCGCACCAACGCGACTGTCGTACTTGGTAATATTCCGACTTGTCGAGGCAATAATGTGCGAGTGCCTATCGAAACAATGTGACTGACGAACTTGGAACTTTCCGAATAGTCGTGAGAAAGTAGTTCAAGTGTATCACCAACAAATGTGACTGTCGCACTTGGACATATTTTAACTAATTGAATATATGTTATGCCGACAAATTTCTTATCAATGCGAATTTCGGACCTAGAAATATTCCGACTAGTAAAAAAAGTTTATACGGACGAATCTCGTATCCATGCGACTGTCGGACCTAGAAATATTCCGACTAGTTGATGGAAAGTTACGCGAGAGGCTCTCACACCGGTGCGATTGTCGAAATTGGAATTGTGCCACATAGTCGACGGAAAGTTAGATGAGTGCCTCTCGAGCCAATTCGAATGTATTCCAACTATTTGTGGGAAAGTTATGCTAGTGAATTGTGATCCAATGGGACTATCGGACGTAGTAATATTCCAACTCATCGACGGAAAGTTTTGTAAGTGTATCTCGTACCAATGCGACTGTCGCACTTGGATGCATATAGACTAAATGAGCGATAGATATGCGAGTGACTCTTGAACCAATGCGACTGCTGGTTTTAGAAATATTCCGACTAGTCGAGGAAAAGTTATGCGAGTGCCTGTTGAACCTATGCTATCAGATCTTGGAAATATAACTAATAGTCGAGGGAAAGATAAGCGATGTTTTCTTGAACCAATGTGACTGTCGAACTTGGAAATATTCATACTAGACGAGAAAAAGTTATGCGAGTGACTCTTGTCGGACTTGAAAATAGTCCGTACATACAAAAGGAACTTATACAAGTTCTTTTCGAACTAATGCAACTTTGGGATATAGAAATATTCTAAATATTCGAAGGATGGTTATGAGAGTTAATCGTGACCCAATGAGACTATTAGATTAGGTAATACTCTGACTAGGCAAGGGAAAATTACGCGAGTGCATCTCGATCCAATGAAACTATCGCACATTGAAATTTCCCAATTAGGGAAAGGTTATGTTATGCGAGTAACTTGTGAACCAATGCAACTATCAAGCTTGGAAACATTCCGACCTAGTCGATGGAAAGTTATGCAAGTGACTCTCGAAACAATGCGACTGGCGGACTTGGAATTATTTCGACCACAGGTGCAAGTGATTCTGGAAATAATGCGGACGGTATTCTGACTAGTCGTGGGAAAGTCATGCAATTGGCTCCCGAACCAATGCGTCTGTCGGATTTGAAATTGTTTCTACTAGTAGAGAGAAAGTTATACGAGTAACTTGTGAACCAATGCGACTGTTGGGCTTGAAATTTTTCCGAACTGTTGAGGATAAGTTATAAGAATCCCTTTTGAACCAATTCGACTGTCTTGTTTGAGTATTTTCTGACTAGTTATTGGAAAATTATTCAAATTCCTCTCGTACCAATGTCGTTGTCGGACTTGGAAACGTTCCGACTGAGAGTTGAGGAAAACTTATTCGAGTGATTATCGAATCAACGCAACAGTCGTAGTTGGACATATCACGACTAATCGATCGAATTTTGTGCGAAGGCCTTTCGAACCAATGCGACTGTCGGATTTGGAAATAAACCGCTTAGTTGATGGACAGTTATGCATGTAACGTGTGAACCAATGCGACATTCATGGTGGGAAATATTCCAACAGGTCGTAGGAAAGTCATGCGAGTGAATCTCGAATCAACTCGACTGTCCTAGTCCGACTAGTCGTTCGAATTTTATACGTACCAATGCGATTGTCTTGCTTGGAAATTTTCTGACTAGTTGAGAGAAATTTATTCAAATTTCTCGCGAACCAAAGTGGCTGTCGCACTTGGAAATATTCCGACTTAGTTGATGGAAAGTTTCGCGATGGTCTCTCGAAACAATAAAGGCTGCCAAACTTGGAAGTATTTCGACTAGTTGCGGGAAAGTTATGCAAGTGACTCTTGATTCAGTACGGTGGTCGGACTTAAAAATAACTCTATTAGACTAGAGAAAGTTATGCAATTGACTTGTGATCCAATGCGGTTATCGGCTTAGAAATATTTCGACTAGTCGAGGTAAGTAATGCGAATAGCATCTGAACTAATGCGACTGTTAGGCTTGGAAATATTCCGACCTAGTCGAAGGAAAGTTATGCGAGAGCCACTCGAACCAATATGACTGACGGACTTGGAAGTCTACCGTCTATTCGAAGGAATATTATGGGAATGCCTATAGAACTAATGCTACTGTCAGACTTGGACATATGCATACTAGTCGAGTGAAAATTGTGCGAGTAACTGGCAAACCAATGCGACTGTCGGGGTTAGAAATATTCCTCTTAGTCATGGAAAACTTGCGATTACTTCTCGAACAAATGCGACATACGGACTTGGTAATATTCCGACACATCACAGTGTAGGCATTCGAGGGATTTGTGATTCAATGCGGCCGTCGGTCTTGGAAATATTCCGATTATACGAGGGAAGGATATTCCAGTGACTTGTGAACCAAAGCGTCTGTCGAATTTGGAAATATTCCGCGTAATTGAGGGATAGATTTGCGTGTGCCTCTCGAACTAAAGCGGCTGTCATACTTGTAAATATTCCAACGAATCGAGGGAATGTTATGCGAGTGGATCGCGAACAAATGCGGCTGTCGAAACAAATTGTCTGTCGTTCTTGGAAATATTTCTACTAGTCGAAGTAAAGTCATGCGATAGATTTAAGAAGGAATCCGAGTGTTGGGTTTTGGAAATATTCCAATTAGTCGGGTGAAAGTTATGCGCGTATCAATACGGAATAGATCGTGCGGAATAGATCGACTGCCGAATTTGGAAATATTCCATCTACTAGTAGGAAGTTATGCTAGTGCCTCTCGAACCAATGCGGCTTTCGAACATGGAAATATACACACTAGTCGAGTGAAAATTATGCGTGTAATTCTCGACCCAATGCGACTGTCGGACTTGGAATAAACCAGACTAGCCAAGGGAAATTTATGCGACTGCCTCTCGAAACAATGCGGCTGTCTGAATTGGAAATATTTCAACTTATCGGAGGAAAGTTTTGCAATGCCTCTCGAACAAATGCGGCTGAAGGACATGGAAATAATACGACTAGTCGTGGGAGATTTATGGTAGTGCCTCTCGAAGTAGAGCTACTGTCGGACTTGGAAATATACTGACTTGTCGAAGGAAAAATATTCGAGGGCCTCGGGAACAAATGCGGCTGTCGAAACAAATTGACTGTCGGTCTTGGTTATATTTCTATTAGTCGAAGTAAAGATATGCGAGAGAATTGGGAAGCTATCCGACTGTCGGGCTTGGAAATATTACAATTAGACGGGTGAAAGTTGTATGCGTGCTACTCGAAACAGAACGGCTGACGGCTTTGGTAATATACCGACTGGTCGAAGTATAGTGTTGCGAGTCATTTGCATAACAATGCGACAGTAAAGATTGTAAATATTCCGACTAGTCGAAAGAAAATTATGCGATTACCTCCGGAACCAATGTGAATGACGGAGTCAACAAAATTCTAACTAGTCTGGCGGAAGTTATAAGAGTACTTCTCGAATCATTACGGCTGCCATACTTGGAAAAAACCGACTAATCAAGGGAAAGTTATACGAGTGACATATAAAACAATGCGACAGCCGGACGTGGAAATATACAGCCTAGAAGAGGGAAAGTTATGCGAGTGTGTCCTGAAACAATGCGGCTGTCGGACATGGAAATAGACACACTAGTTGAGTGAAACTTATGCGTGTGTGTCTCGACCCCATTCTGCTGTCGGGCATGAAAATATACACACTAGTCGAGTAAAAGTTACGCGAGTGACTCACAACCCAATGCGACTGTCGGACTTGGAAATAACCTGACCAGTCGTAAGATATACGGCCGCATCTCGAACAAATGCAGTTGTCAAAATTGGATATATTTCATCTAGTTGGGGGAGAGTTTTGCGAGTGCATCTTTAACAACACGGCGATTGGACTTTGATATATTCCGACAGGTAAACAGAAAGATGTGAGTGCTTCTGGAACCGATGCGTCTGTCGGACTTGTACATATTACGACATGAAAGGGTAAATTATACGATTGCCTCTGGAACAGAAGCGGTCGTCGGAATTGGAAATATTTCGCCTAGACGATTGAAAGTTATGCGCGTGACTTGAGCACCAATGGGACAGTTGCAACTGGAAACTTTCCGAGTAGTCATGCGAATGATATGCGAGGGCTTCTCGAACCAATGCGTCTGTAGGACTTGGAAATATTCCGACAAGACGAGGTAAAATTACACGAGAGTCTCTGGAACCAAAACAGCTGTCGTGCAAGGAAATATACCAATTAGTCTAGGTAAAGTTATTTGAATGACTTGTGAAGCAAAGCAATTGTCGAACTTGGAAATATTCCGACTATACGAGGGAAAGTTCTGTGAGTGCAACTCGTAACTAAAGGGCTGTCGGACTTGGAATTATTCCGTCTAGTCGAGGAAATGTTATGCGAGTGACTTGTGAACCAATGCGACTGTCGGTCTTGAAAATTTTCCGACTAGTTGATCGATAGTTATGCGATTGCCTCACAAAAATATTCGGTTGTAGGAATGGAAAAATACCTACTATTCGTTGTATAATTATGGGAGTAACTCTGGAACAAATGCGACGTTCGGACTAGGAACTTATTTCGACTGGTCGGGGGAAATTTATGCGAAAGTTGGATTTGGAAATATTCCGACTAATCGAGAGAAAGTTATGCGATCATCTCTCAAACAAATACGACTGTCGTACTTGGAAACATTCCGAATAGTCGAGTGAATTTTATGCGATAAAACTTTGAATCAAAGCAACTGTCGGACTTGGAACATTCCGAATATTCGAGGGAAAATTATGCAAATGCGTTGTGAACCAATGCGACAATCGTACTCGGAAACATTCCGACTACTCGAGTGAATTTTATGCGAGTACCTTTTGAATCAAAGAAACTGTCGGACTATGAATATTCCGATTATTCGAGGGAAAGTTATGCGAAAGTCTTATGAACAAATGCGACTATTGAACTTGGAAATATTCCAAATAATTGAGAAATGATTGTGTTAGTGCAACTCGAACCAATGCTTCTGTCGGGCTTAGCAATATTCATTTTTGCTGAGGAAAAGATAAGCGAGTGCATCTCAATACAATGCGACTTCTGGACCTAGAAATATCCCGATTAGTAGTAATGTTTTGAATGCGGGCCGAGAACCAATGCGATAGCCGGAATTATCAATAGTCCGTCTTGTCGAAATAAGGTTATGTGAGTGACTTGTGATCCAATAAGACTATCGGAATTAGAAATATTCCGTCTAGTGGAGGGATAGATATGAGAGTGACTCTCGAAAAATTCTACTGTTTGACCTATACAAATACTAACTACACGAGGAAAGATGTGAGAGTATCTTGTGTACCAATGACGCTGTCGTATTTGGAGATTCTATTAATATTTTAATTCTTATTATTTAAAGTACTTTTACTAAAGTAATTGATTCAACTGTCTTGGTTACATTCTTACGCCTTCTAACCAGAATTACCTTCATCATGTACGTTGATCATAAGTTCTTCTCCTATTTTCCAAGTCCCTTAATTGAAGTATTACCACCAAACCCGTCATTACAGGTTCTTTCTTTTCATTCTAAGACCCTTGACTTAAAGAACATCTATGAGAAAACTTTAGTTGTGTTTTTTCCTCCCTCTTTTAATTCTCCTAATCTAAAGTATTTTTAAAGTACCTAGGTTGTATGCTCTTTCCTCACTAAGTACTCTCCCTTAAAGTGTATTACCAAAGTACACCTACATTGATTGATTATTTTCCACCCCTACCAAGTCCTGTTACTCAAAGTACTTTTACTATTTTTGGAACCATAACTGAGAGGTACTACTTCCCTTCACAATTTATTATTACTATTACATTTTTTTTAATGCGTATTTCTGCAGCTTAAAGGTTTTCTTAATCGTATAGCGAAATTCGCATTTGTCGTTTACATTTTCAGCCAATTTTCTTGTTAAAACACTAATTTTCAAATAGCAAAAACGTTATATTCATGTTATATTCTTAATTTAGCGTCGAAGGAACATAAAATCAATGAAATTAAAAGAGATTTCAAATTTTCGTATTTCGATGATGCGCATAAATGAACGAAAAATTGTATATACGACATGAAACAAAGTTAAAAACTTCGATTACGATAAAAATAGTAGTATGATCTTATGAAATACTGTGTTCTGAATCGATTGGTAACATTTTTCAATACGTGGTACAAGTATTTTCGAAGATATTACGATTTTTCGCTTCTCGTATAGCGAAATTCGCATATGTCGATTACATTTTTCGTCAATTTTCATGTTAAAACACTAATTTTCACATAGTAAAAACGTTATATTCTTGTTATATTCTTAATTCTGCGTCTATAGAATATAAAATCAATAAAAGAGATTTCAAATTTTCGGATTTCGATGATAAGCGTTTATGAACGAAAAATCGTATGTAAGACATGAAACAAAGGTAAAAACTTCGATTCCAATAAAAATAGTAGTATGATCTTATGAATTACTGTGTTCTGAATCTGTTGGTAACATATTTCAATCTTTGGTTCAAGTATTTTCTAAAATATAACCATTTTTCTCTTCTCGTACAGCGAAGTTCGCATATGTCGATTATATTTTTCGTCAATTTTCATGTTAAAACACTTATTTTCACACAGTAAAAACAGTATATTCTTGTTATATTCTTAATTCTGAGTCGATTGAATATAAAATCAATGAAATAAAAAGAGATTTCTTATTTTCGTATTTCGATGATATGGGTATATGAACGAAAAATCGTATATACGCCATGAAACGAAGTTAAAAACTTCAATTCCAATAAAAATAGTAGTATGATCTTATGAAATTCAGTGTTATGAAATGTATGGTAACATTTTTCAATATGTGTTACAAGAATTTTTGAAGATATTATGATATTTCACTTTTCGTATAGCGAAATTCGCATATATCGATTACATTTTTCGTCAATTTTCATGTTAAAACACTTATTTTCTCATAGTAAAAACAGTATATTCTTGTTATATTCTTAATTCTGAGTCGATAGAAAATAATATCAATGAAATTAAAACAGATTTCAAATTTTCGTATTTCGATGATTCGCGTATATGAACGATAAATCGTATATACGAAATGAAGCAAAGTTAAAAACTTCGATGACAATTAAAAATAGTAGTATGATCTTATGAAATATTGTGTTCTGAATCGGAAGGTAACATTTTTCAATCTGTGGTACAATTATTTTCGAAGATATTACGATTTTTCACTTCTCATATAGCGAAATTCGCATATATCAATTACATTTTTAGTAAACTTTCATGTTAAAATACTCATTTTCACATAGTAAAAACATTATAATCTTGTTATATTTTTAATTCTGCGTCGATAGAATATAAAATTAATGATATTAAAGGAAATTTCAAATTCTCGGGTATCTATGATATGCGTATATGAACGAAAAATCGTATATACGACATGAATCAAATATAAAAACTACAATTCCAATAAAAATAGTAGTATGATCTTATGAAATACTATGTGCTGAATCGGTTGGCAACATTTTTGAATCTTTGGTACAAGTATTTTAGAAGATATTACGATTTTTCACTTCTTGTGTAGCGAAATTCACATATCGATTACATTTTTCGTCAATTTTCATGTTAAAATACTTATTTTCACATAGTAAAAACATTAAATTCCTGATATATTCTTAATTCTGCGTCGATAGTATATATAATCAATGAAATTAAAAAAGATTTCAAATTTTCGTATCTCGATGATACGCGTATATGATCGAAAAATCGTATAAACGACATGAAACATTTTACAAACTTCGATTCCAATAAAAATAGTAGTATGATCTTACGAAATAATATGTTCTGAATCGGTTGGTCACATATTTCAATCTGTGGTACAAGTATTTTAGAATATACCACGATTTTTCACTTCTCCTATAGGGAAATTCGCATATGTCGATTACATTTTTCGTCAATTTTCAAGTTAAAACACTTATTTTCACATTGTAAAAAGAGTATATTCTTGTTACATTCTTAATTCTGCGTCGATTGAATATAAAATCAATGAAATTAAAAGAGATTTCACATTTTCGTATTTCGATGATATGCGTATATGAACGAAAAATCGCATATCCGACATGAAACAAAGTTAAAAACTTCGATTCCAATAAAAATAGTAGTATGATCTTATGAAATTCAGTGTTATGAAACGTATGTTAACATTTTTCAATATGTGCTGCAAATATTTTAGAATATACTACGATTTTTCACTTCTTCTATAGCGAAATTCGCATATGACGATTTAATTTTTCGTCAACTTTCATGTTAAAACACTTATTTTCACCAAGTAAAAACGCTAAATTCTTGTTATATTCTTAAATCTGCGTCAGTTGAATATATAATCAATGAAATTAATAGAGATATCAACTTTTCGTATTTCGATGATATGCATATATGAACGAAAAATCGCATATCCGACATGAAACAAAGTTAAAAACTTCGATTTCAATAAAAAAAGTTCTATGATCTTATGAATTACTGTGTTCTGAATCGGTTTGTAACATTTTTCAATCTGTGGTTCAAATAGTTACAATGATATTACAATTTTTCTCTTCTCATACAGCGAAATTCGCATATGTCGATTACATTTTTCGTCAATTTTCAAGTAAAAACACTTATTTTCACATTGTAAAAACAGTATATTCTTGTTATATTCTTAATTCTGCGTCGATTGATTATAAAATCAATGAAATAAAAAGAGATTTCTTATTTTCGTATTTCGATGATATGGGTATATGACCGAAAAATAGCATATACGACATGAAACAAAGTTAAAAACTTCGATTCCAATAAAAAAAGGTAGTATAATCTCATGAAATTCAGTGTTATGAAACGTATGTTAACATTTCTCAATATGTATTACAAATATTTTAGAATATACTACGATTTTTCACTTCTCCTATAGCGAAATTCGCAAATGACGAATAAATTTTTCGTCAATTTTCATGTTAAAACACTTATTTTCACAAAATAGAAACGCTGAATTCTAGTTATATTCTTAAATCTGCGGCAGTTGAATATATAATCAATGAAATTAAAAGAGATTTCATATTTTCGTACTTCTATTATATGCGTATATGACCGAAAAATCGCATATACGACATGAAAAAAAGTTAAATACTTCGATTCCAATAAAAATAGTAGTATGATCTTATGAAATACTGTGTTCTGAATCGGATGCTAACATTTTTCAATCTGTGGTACAAGTATTTTAAAAGAAATTACGATTTTTTACTTCTCATATAGCGAAATTCGCATATGACGATTATATTTTTCGTCAATTTTCATGTTAAAACATTTATTTTCAAATAGTAAAAACGTTATATTCTTGTTATATTCTTAATTCTGCGTCGATAGAATATAAAAACAATGAAATTAAAATAGATTTTAACTTTTCGGATTTCGGTGATACGCGTATATCAACGAAAAATCGTATATACGACAAGAGACACAGTATAAAACTTCGATTCCAATAAAAATAGTAGTATGATCTTATGAAAAACAGTGTTCTGAATCGGTTGGTGACATTTTTCATCTGTGGAACAATTATTTTCGAAGATACTACGATTTTTCACTTCCCGTAAAGCTAAATTCGCATATGTCGATTACATTATTCGTCAATTTTCGTGTTAAAAACCTTATTTTCACATAGCGAAAAAGATATATTCTTGTTATATTCTTAATTCTGCATCTATAGAATCCAAAATTAATGAAATTAAAGGATATTTCAAATTTTCATATTTCGATGATACGAGTATACAAACGAAAAATCGTATTTACGTTATGAAACAACGTTAAAGTTTCGAGACCAATAAAAATAATTATGATAATTTTAAAAATAATAATAATACAAATAATAGTAAAACGTTAATAAGTATGATGACGAATATACCTATATTTACGTTAATAATAAAAATAATGATAATAACCATAAAAACGTTAATTACGATAATAGCGGTAATAAGAGTAATAATAATAATAATAACGATAATAACGTTAATTTTCGATGATAACGTTAACAAATATGATTGCGATAATAACGATAATAAAGATAATATCGATAATATCAATAATAACGGTAATAACGATAAAAATGAAAGTAACTATAAAAACAACATTAACGTCAATCGATAATAAAGAAAATAATAGTAATAACGATTATAACGATAATATGGATAATAAGGATAATAACGATAACAACGATAATAGCTATAATAACGATAATAATGATACTAACGATATTAACGACAACAACGATAATAACGATAATCGATAAGAAAGATAATAACGATAACAACTTTGATAACGAGAATAACGAATAACAATGATAACAGTAATAGTGACGATAATAACGATAAAAAAGTTAATAAAGATAATAACAATAATTATGATAAGAGCGCTAATCGATAATAACGAAAATAACGATATTAACGATAATAACGACAATAACGCTAATAACGATAATAATCACAAAAATACGGATAATAACTTTAATAACAATGATAACAATAAAAAGGATGATAACGATAATAACTATAATTATGTAATAACAGTAATAACGATTATAACGATAATTACGATAATTACGGTAATATTAATAATTATAATAATAATATGACTAAAAGTAATAATAATAATAATTATAACAATAATAATGATAATAATGTTAATAACGATAATAATAAGAATGACAATAATAACAATAATGTCGATAATAACTAAAAAAAGGTAATAACGATTATAACGATAATAACGTTAATAACGATGAGAACAATAACGATAAAACGATATTAACGAAAATATCGATATTAACTATAATAAGGATAGTAATGATTATAAAGATAACAACGATAATAACGATAATATAGTTAATCGATAATAAAGACAATACCGAAGAAAAACGATAAAATGATAATAAAGATAATAACATTAATAACGATAATAATAGTAATAATTGAAATAATAACGATTATAATGATAGTAACGTTAATACAGATAACAATAATTATAATAATATTAATAATAATAATAGTAATATTAGTAATAATAATAATAATAACGATAATAAAGATAATAAGGATAATTACGGTAATAACGAAAATAATGTTGATAACGATCAAAACGATGATAAAATAAATAACAAAAATAATAATAATAATAACGATAGTAAGGATAAGATCGATAATAACTGTAATAAGGATAATAACGATAATAACCATAATAAGTATTATAAAGATAATAACGATAATTACGAAAATAACGATAATAACGATAATAATAATAATAATGATGATAATAACGATAATATCTATAATAACGATAATAACGATTATAACGATAATAACGTTAATAACAATTATAACAATAATAATTACGAATAAAGGTAATAACGATAATAACCACAGTAACAATGATAACGATAATAACTATAATAACGATACGAATAATGATAATAATGATAATAACGATTTTTACGATAAAAATGTTAATAATGATAATAATGATAATAACGATAACAAAGAAAAACACGATAATAATTATTAAAACTATAATAACGATAAGTATGAATAATAACGATAATAACGATAATAATAACAATAATATAGATAATAACGGTAATAACAATAACAGCGATAATAACGAGAATGACGATAATAATAAAATTAATAATGATAACAACAATTATAAAGTTAATAACGATAATAACGATAATTACGAAAATTACGATAATAACGATAGCAACGATAATAACGATAATAAGTATTATAACAATAATAAATAAAATAACAATAATAACGTTAACAACTAAACCAACGATGATAATGGTAATAACGATAATAACGTTAGTATCGTTAATAATAATAATAATAAAGATAACAATGATAATAACGATCTTAACTGTAATAACGGTAATAACGATAATAGAGATAATAACGATAACGACGATTCTAACGATTATAACGTTATTAACGAAAATAACGATAATAATGAAAATAACGATAACAACAATAATAACGATAAGACGATATGAACAATATTAACGATAGTAACGATAATAAGGATAATATGGATAATAACGGCAATAACGATTATAACGATAATAACAATATTAGTACTAATAATAATAATAAAAATAATAATAATAACTATAATGACGATTATAAGGTAATAACAATTCTAACGTTTATAACGGTAATAATGTTAATACTTATAGTAATATCGATAATAACGATTGTAACGATACTAATAATATTAATAAGGATAATAACGATTATTACGATAACAAAGTTAATAACGATAATAATGATGATGACGATAATATCGAAATTAACGGTAATAACTATAAAGACTATAGTAACGACAATAACGATAATAACGACAATAATAACAATGATAACAATAATAACCATAAAACGATAATAGTAAAAATGTTATGATTAAAGATAATATTAATTCGTTAATGACGATAATAACGATAGTAACTATAATGACGATGTTAACGATAATAATAATAATAATAACAATAATAACCATTATAAAGACAATAACGAAAATAAAGATAATAACTGTAACAAAGATAATAACAATAATAATAATAATAATAAAGACAATAAAGATAATAACGAAAATAACGATAATAACGTTAATAACTATATTAATAATATTAATAACGATTATAACGATAATAACGATAATGACGATAATAACGATAATACGATAAGAACGATAATAAAGATAGTAACGATAATAGGGACAATAGCGATAATAACGATAATAACGATAATAACGATAATAACACTAATAACGTTAAAACAATAATAACGATAATAATGATAATAACGGTAACTTTACTAATAATAACGATAATAACGATAATAACGATAATAACGATGAAAAGATCAATAACGGTAATAACGATAATAAGGACAATAATGATATTTTCGATAATAACGGTAATACCGATAAAGACGATAATAACGATACTAATAAAAATAATAGCGATAATAACGATAATAAAGATAATAACGGTAATAACCTTAATAACGATAACAGCTTTAATAACACTAATAATGATAGTTATAATAAAGATAATTACAATAATATCTATAATAACGATACTGATAATAATAATAAAGATAATAACGATAATAACGATAAAAACGACATTAACACTAATAAAGATAATAACGGAAGCAACAACAATAACAGTAAAAATATTATATCGATATTAAAGATAATAACGATAATAATGGTAATAAAGATTATAACGATAATAACGATATTAATAATAATAATATCGATAATAACGGTAATAGCGATAATATCGATAATAGCGTTAATAAAGATAATAACGATAATAGTTATAATAACTACCAAAACGATAATATCACAAGTAACGATGAAACAATAATAACGATAATTATAAACGATAAGAAAGATAATAACTATAATAATGATAATAACGATAAGACAATAATAACGATATTAAAGATAATCACTAAAATAACGATAATAACGATAATAACGAAAGTAACGATAATAACGTTAATAATGATAATAATATTAATAATAACGATAATGAGTATAATAACGATTATAACATTAATAACGATAAAAACGATAATAACTATAATAATGATAATAAGGACAATAACGAAATAACGATTATAACGGTAATAACGATAATAACGATAATAACGGTAATAACGTTAATAAGGATAATAATAATAATAATAACGATAGTAAGGATAATAACGATAACAACGATACTAACGCTTATAACAGTAATAGTGAAAAAAGTGATAATAGCGATAATAGTAATAAAGATTATTACGATTGTAAGGGTATTAACGATATTAAAGATAATAACCATAATAATAATAATACCGATAATAATAATAATAACGATAATAACTATACTAACGATAATAACTTTAATAACGATAACTTCTATAACAATATTAATAATAATAATAATATTAATAATAATAATATTAATAACGATAATAAATATTATAATGATAATAACGATGATAACAATAATGTCGATATTAAGGTACGATAACAACGATAATAAAGATAATAACGCTAATAACTATGATAACGATAATAACTATAAAAGGATAATAACGATAATATAGATAATAACGTTAATAACTATAATAACGATTACGACAATGAAGATAATATCAGTAATATCAATAACTACGATACTAACGATAATAATAATAATGATAACGATAATGATGATAATAACGAAAATAACTATAATAGCGATAATAACAATAATAATGGTAATAACAATAATAACTAATGACGATAACAACGTAATAACGATAATTATAACATTAATAACGATAATAAAGTTAATAACAATGATAACGATAATAACGATAATAACGACAATAACGATAATAACCGTAATAACGATAATGATAACTGTAATAACGATAATAACGATAATAACGGTAATATCGTAATAAAAACAATAACAATAATAACGATAATAACAATAAAAACGGTATAAGGATAATAACGATTATTACGTAACAATAATAAAACGATAAAAAGTATTTTAACGATAATAACGATAACAACCATAATAACGATAAAAACGACGATAATCTTAATAACGATAATTACGATAATTTTAATAATTATAATAATAATAATAATAATACTAATAATAATAATAACAATAATAATTACAACAATAATGATAGTAAAGTTATTACCTATAAAGATAATATAAATAAAGATAATATCGATACTAACGTTAATAACGATGCTAACGTTAATAACGATCATAACGATTATAAAGTTCAAAACGGTAAGAACGCTAATAATGGTTTGATCGATGAAAAAATATAATAACGATAAATAAGATAATAAAGATAATAACTTTAACATCGATTATAACGACGATAAAATCGGCGAAAATAATAACGATGATATCGATAATAACGATAGTAATGATGATAACCCTAATAACATTAATAATAATAATAAAAACGATAATAAAGATAATTATGTTAAAAACGATAATAATGATGGGACGATAAGAACGATACTAAGGGTGATAACGACAATAATGATAATAACCATAATAACTATAATTACGATACCGATAATAACGATTTTAACGATAATAACAGAAATAACGTAATGACGATAATAATAATAATAATAACGACAATAACGACAATAAAGGTAAAAACTATAATAACTATACCGATAATAACGATAATAACGATAATAACGACTACAATGGTAATGACGATTTTAACGTTATTAACCACAATAACGAAATTAACGACATTAACGATAATAACTATAATTATGTTAATAACGATAATAATATCAATAATGATGACAATAACGATAATAACGATAATAACGATAATAATGTTAATAACGATAATAGTAATAATGTTATTAATAATAATAATATTAATATGTTAATAACGGTAATAACGTTAGTAACTGTAATGACGATAATAACGATAATAATAATAATAATAACGATAATAACCATTATAAAGATAATAACGATAATAACGATTATAAGGTTAATAACGAAAATAAAGTTTATAACGATAATAACGATAATAACGATATTAACGACAATTACTCTAAGAAGGGTAATAACGATAATAAAGATAATAAGGATAATTACGATAATAACGATAACAACGGTAATAATTATAAGTATAGATATTATAATTATAATAACGATAATAACGATATAACGGTAATAATGGCAATATCTGTAATAACGATAATTATAATTCTATCGATAATAACGATAATAACGATAATAACGATAATGATAATAAGGATAATAAAGATAATAACGATAATAATAATAATAATATCGCTAATAACGATAATAACGAAAATTACGATAATAATTTTAATAACGTTAATATCTATATTAATATTATTAATAGCGATAATAAAGTTAATACAGATAATGATGATAATAACGATAAGAATATAAGAACGATAAGAACGATAAGAACGATAATAAAGACAATAAAGATAATGACGAAAATTACAATAATAACAGTAATAACGCTAATAACGATAATAATGATAATAACGATAAAAATAGTAATAATAACGAGTATGACTATAATAACGATGAGAACGAAAATATGGATTATAACGAAAACAATAAATACGATTATAACAGTAATAACGATAATAACGATAATAACGAAATTAACGATAATTTAGATAATAACGATGACAATGATAATAACGTTAATAACAATCATAACGATAATAACGATAATAAGGATAATAATAATAATATCAATAACGGTAATAACGATAATAACAATAATAACGAAACTAACGATAATAACGATAATAACGGTAATAACAATAATAACGATAATGAAAATAATAATGATAATAACGATTATAAAGAAAATATCAATAATAAAGTTAAAAACACTAATATCAATAATAACGAAAAAAACGATAATAACAATATTCATTTCCATAATAACGATAATAACGATAATAACGTTAATAACGATAATAACGATTATAACGATAATAACGATAATAAAATAAATAACGGTAATAACGATTATGACGTTAATATCGATAATGACGATAATAAAGAATTTACCGATAATAACGATAATAACAATAATAACCGTTATGATACTATTAATAAATATAATAATGCTAATAAGGATAATAACGATAATTACGAAAATTACGATAATAACGATAATAATAATAATAATAACGATAAAAACGATAAAAACGGTAATATCGATAATCACGATATTAACGATAAAGACAATTATAACGATAATATAGAAAATATCGATAACAGCGGTAATAACGATTATAGAGATAATAACGATATTAACGATAATAGCGATAAGAACGGTAATATCGATAATAACAATGCTAACGAAAATAACGATTATTACAAAATATGGATTATGACGATAATAAAAGTAATATCGATAATAAAGATATTAATGATAATATCGATAATAACGATAATGACGACAATAACGATAATATCGATAATAGATAATAACAATATTAACGACAATAACGATAACAACAATAATAACGATAATATCGATAATAACGATAATACCGAAAATAATAATAATAATGGCAATAATAACGATAATAATGATTATAGTGATAATAACGATATAAACGATAATAATGATTATAACGATAATAACGATAATAACGATAATTACAATAATTACGATTATTGCGATAATAACGATGATTACAATAATTTCGATTATTACGATAATAGAGATAATAACAATAATATCGATAATGACGATAGTAACGTAAATAACAATTATGGCAATAATAACGACTAGGACGATAATATCAAAAATATAGATAATAAAGATAATAACGATAATAACGATATTAACGATAATAACGACAATAACGATTATAACAATAATAACGATAATAACGATAGTAACAATAATAACGAAAATAACGATAACATCGAGAATAGGGATAATTACGATTATAACGATAATAAATATTATTACGATAATAATGATAATAACTTTAATAACAGTAGTAACGATAATAACGATAATAAAAATTATAACTAGAATAACCATAATAACGAGTATAACGATAAATAACTTTTATAAAGATGATAATGGTGATAACGATAATAAAGATAATAACGATAAAAACGATAATAAAGATAAAAACAAAAATATCGATAATGTAGATAATAACGATAATCTTGATACTAACCAACAAAACAATTACGAAGATTATAAGGAATATAACGATTATAACATAAATATCGTTAAGAACGATAATAATGATAATAACAATAATAACTGTAATAACGATAATAACGATAATTACGATAAAAACAATAATAACGTCAATATCAAAAATATCGATACTAAAGATAATTACGTTAACGACGATAATAACGATAATAACGACAATAACGATAATTTCGATAAAAACGATAAAAACTATATAAACGATAACGATGTAAACGATAAAAACGATATAATCAAAAATATCGATAATAAAGATAATAACGATAAAAACAGTATTATCGATAGTATCGACAAAAACGATAGTAACGATAATAACTATAATAACTATTATTACGATTATATCGATAATAACTATAATAACGATAATAAATATTAAAGCGATAATAACGATAATTACTTTAATAATGAAAGTAACGATAATAACGATAATAACAATAATAACGATTATAATGATTATAATTTTATAACGAAGATAACGGTGATAACGATAATAAAGAGAATATAAAAAATATCGTTAATAAAGATAATAATGATAATAACGATAGTAACGATAATAACGACAATAACAATAATATCGATAATAACGATAATAACGATAGTAACGATAATAACGATAATATTGTTAATAACGAGAATAAGGATAATTACGATTATAACTATAATAACGATAATAACGATAATAATGAAAATAACGAGAATAAGGATATTTACGTTTATAACGATAATAACGTTTATAACATAGATAACGGTGATAACGGTAATAACGATAATAACGATAGAAACAAATAATGATTATATCAAAAATATCGATAATAAAGATAATATCGATAATAACGGTAATTACGACAGTAACGATAATAACGATTATAACTATAATAACGAGAATAAGGAAAATTACTATTATAGCGATAATAACTATAATAACGAAAATAATAATAATAAGAACGATAATAATGATTATAACGATAATAACGAAAATAACGATAAGAACAATAATTACAATTATAAGGATAATAACGATAATAACGACAATAACGATAAAACCAATAATAACGATAATATCAACAATATCGATAATAAAGATAATAACGATAATTACAATAATTACGATAATAACGATAAAAACGATAAAAGCGATAATAATAGGAATAACAATAATAAAGATAATAACTACAATAACGACAATGGCGGTAATAATGATCACAATAACAATAATAACGCTAATAATATTAATGAAGACGTTAATAACCAAAATAGCGATAATAACGATAATAACGATAATAACGATAATAACGATAATAACACTAATAACTACAATAACGATAATAACGATAATAACAATAATAATGAAAATAATAATAATAAGAACGATAATAATGATTATAATAACGATAATAAAGATAAAAACAATAAATAGAATTATAACCAAAATAACGATAATAACGATAATAAAGATTATGAAGATAATAACGATAATAACGATAATGACGATAATATCGATAATAACGACAATAAGGATAATAATATGAATAATGATAATAACGATATTAATGATAAGACCGATAATAACGAAAATGACGATAATAATGATACTAACGATTATAACGATAATATCGATAGTGACAATAATAACGATGATAACAATATGAACGATTATAGCTATAATAACGATAATAATGATAATAACGAAGAAACGATAAAAATGATAATAATTATAATAATATCTATAAAAACGATAGTAACGTTAATAACAACAAGAACGATAAAAACGATAATACCGACACTAACGACAATAACGTTGATAACGTAAACAACGATAATAAACAAAACATCGATAATAACGATAATAGAGATCATAATGATAATAACGTTTTTAACGATAATATCGATAGCGACGATTATCACGATGATAACGATAATATCGATTATAGCGATAATAACGTTTATAACGGTATTATCGATAATAAAGGTAATAACGATAATAACGATAATAACGATAATATCGATAATAACGGTAATTACGATAATAACGAAAATAATAATAATATAGATAATAACGCTAACAGTAATAATAAAAAATATAATAACGATAATAAGCTTAATAGCTATAATAACGATTATAACGGTAATAACGATAATAACTATAATAACGATAATAACGATAATAACGATAATAACGATAATAACGATAATATGGGTAATATAAATAGTAACGGCAATAACGATTATAGCGATATTAACAATAAAAGCGATAATTTCTATAATAACAATAATAACGATATTAACGAAAATAACGATTATGACGATAATAACAAAAATATCGATAAGACCGATAATATGTTAATAAAACAAATAATGATTATATCGGTTTAGACGATAATAAAGTTTATAACGATAATAACTATAATTACTGTATTAACGATTAAAACGATTATAACGGTAATAATACTATTAAAGATAATAACGATAATAACGATTAAAGCGACAATAACGATGATAACTATAAAAGATACAATAATAATAATGAAAACAATACTAACGATAATAACGTTAATAACGATAATAAATGTAAAAACGAACACCATAACAATAATTACACTAATAATAATAATAATGACGATAACAACCATAATAGCGATAATAAAGCTGATAACGTTAATAACGACAAATACGATAATAACGATAATAACGATAATAAAGATAATAACGCTAATAATAATTATAATGACAATAATAACAATGATAACGATAAATCGACAATAACGCTAATAAACTTAAAACGAAAATAATAATAATAATAATAACGATTATACCGCGAAGAACGATAATTGCAATAAATACTGTAATAACGATTATAACGATAAAGACGATACTAACATAAATAATGATAATAACTATAATAACATTAATAGCAATAATAACGGTAACGATGTTAACGATATTAACTGTAGTAATTTTATTAACGTTATTATCGTTAATGCCAATAGAAGCGATATAATGATAATAATGATTATAACCCTAATAACGGTAATAACGATAATAACGGAAATAATAATAATAATAAAGATAATAATAATGAAAATAAAGATAATAAAGATAATAACTGTAATTACGGTAATAACGATAATAACGATACAAAAGATAATAACGATAATAAGATAAATAACGGTAATAACGATAATAACGTTAATAACGATAATACCAATAGTAACGGTTATAACAATATATATATTAATAACGATAATAACGATAATATCGTTAATAACGATAATAACGATAATATCGATAATATCGATAATAGCGATAGAATGATTATAATGATTATAATGACAATAACGGTAGTGACGATAATAACGAAAATAATAATTATAATATCGATAATAAAGATAATAACGATAATTACAATAATTACGATAATAACGATAAAAACGATAAAAGCGATAATAATAGGAATAACAATAATAAAGATAATAACTACAATAACGACAATGGCGGTAATAATGATCACAATAACAATAATAACGCTAATAATATTAATGAAGACGTTAATAACCAAAATAGCGATAATAACGATAATAACGATAATAACGATAATAACGATAATAACACTAATAACTACAATAACGATAATAACGATAATAACAATAATAATGAAAATAATAATAATAAGAACGATAATAATGATTATAATAACGATAATAAAGATAAAAACAATAAATAGAATTATAACCAAAATAACGATAATAACGATAATAAAGATTATGAAGATAATAACGATAATAACGATAATGACGATAATATCGATAATAACGACAATAAGGATAATAATATGAATAATGATAATAACGATATTAATGATAAGACCGATAATAACGAAAATGACGATAATAATGATACTAACGATTATAACGATAATATCGATAGTGACAATAATAACGATGATAACAATATGAACGATTATAGCTATAATAACGATAATAATGATAATAACGAAGAAACGATAAAAATGATAATAATTATAATAATATCTATAAAAACGATAGTAACGTTAATAACAACAAGAACGATAAAAACGATAATACCGACACTAACGACAATAACGTTGATAACGTAAACAACGATAATAAACAAAATATCGATAATAACGATAATAGAGATCATAATGATAATAACGTTTTTAACGATAATATCGATAGCGACGATTATCACGATGATAACGATAATATCGATTATAGCGATAATAACGTTTATAACGGTATTATCGATAATAAAGGTAATAACGATAATAACGATAATAACGATAATATCGATAATAACGGTAATTACGATAATAACGAAAATAATAATAATATAGATAATAACGCTAACAGTAATAATAAAAAATATAATAACGATAATAAGCTTAATAGCTATAATAACGATTATAACGGTAATAACGATAATAACTATAATAACGATAATAACGATAATAACGATAATAACGATAATAACGATAATATGGGTAATATAAATAGTAACGGCAATAACGATTATAGCGATATTAACAATAAAAGCGATAATTTCTATAATAACAATAATAACGATATTAACGAAAATAACGATTATGACGATAATAACAAAAATATCGATAAGACCGATAATATGTTAATAAAACAAATAATGATTATATCGGTTTAGACGATAATAAAGTTTATAACGATAATAACTATAATTACTGTATTAACGATTAAAACGATTATAACGGTAATAATACTATTAAAGATAATAACGATAATAACGATTAAAGCGACAATAACGATGATAACTATAAAAGATACAATAATAATAATGAAAACAATACTAACGATAATAACGTTAATAACGATAATAAATGTAAAAACGAACACCATAACAATAATTACACTAATAATAATAATAATGACGATAACAACCATAATAGCGATAATAAAGCTGATAACGTTAATAACGACAAATACGATAATAACGATAATAACGATAATAAAGATAATAACGCTAATAATAATTATAATGACAATAATAACAATGATAACGATAAATCGACAATAACGCTAATAAACTTAAAACGAAAATAATAATAATAATAATAACGATTATACCGCGAAGAACGATAATTGCAATAAATACTGTAATAACGATTATAACGATAAAGACGATACTAACATAAATAATGATAATAACTATAATAACATTAATAGCAATAATAACGGTAACGATGTTAACGATATTAACTGTAGTAATTTTATTAACGTTATTATCGTTAATGCCAATAGAAGCGATATAATGATAATAATGATTATAACCCTAATAACGGTAATAACGATAATAACGGAAATAATAATAATAATAAAGATAATAATAATGAAAATAAAGATAATAAAGATAATAACTGTAATTACGGTAATAACGATAATAACGATACAAAAGATAATAACGATAATAAGATAAATAACGGTAATAACGATAATAACGTTAATAACGATAATACCAATAGTAACGGTTATAACAATATATATATTAATAACGATAATAACGATAATATCGTTAATAACGATAATAACGATAATATCGATAATATCGATAATAGCGATAGAATGATTATAATGATTATAATGACAATAACGGTAGTGACGATAATAACGAAAATAATAATTATAATAACGATAATAACGATAATAACGATAATAACGGTAATAATTATAATAATAACGATTATAATAAGAATAATAATGATAATAATGACAATAACTGTGATAACGATAATAACGATGATAACGATAATAACGATAATTATAATAATAATAACGATAATAACGATAATAATAATAATAATAACGATAATAGCAATAATAATGAAGATATGAAAGATTATAACTGTAATAACAATAATAACGATAATATCGACAATAACGATAATTACGATAAAGACGATAATAACGATAATAATGATAGTAACGATAATAACGATAATGACGATAATAACTATAATCACGATTATCAAAATAATTTCGATAATAACGATAATAACGAAAATAACGATTATAACGATAATAACGATAATAACAATGATAACGATAAATCGATAATATCGTTAATAAACATAAAACGAAAATAATAATACTAATAATAACGATAATATCGATAATAATGATAATACCGCGAATAACGATAATAACGATAAATACTGTAAAAACGATAATAACAATAATAAGGATAATAACGATAATAACAATAAAGACGATAATATCGTAAATACTAATAATAACGTTAATGACATTAAATACAGTAATAACTGTAAAGATATTAACGATAATAACTGTAATAACTTTATTAACGATATTATCGATAAGAGCGATAATAACGGTAATAATAATAATAATAACGATAATAACGATAATGACGATAATAAAGATTATAACGACAGAATGATAATAACAACGATAATAATAATAATAATAACGATAATATAGATAATAACAGAAATCACGATAATAGAGATAATAACGATAATAACGGTAGTAACGATAATAGCGATAATATTGATAATAACGATTATAGCGATAATATCGATAATAACGATAACAACGATAATAACGGTAACTATGATAATAAAGACAGTAACAATAAAAACGATAAAAGCTTTAGTATTGATAATAACGATAAAAACGTTAATAACGATAGTAACGAAAATAACGATGATAACGATAATTGTGGTTATATTGATAATAACGATTATAACGATAATAGCGATAATAACGGTAATTACGATAATAACGATAATAATGATAATAACGGTTATAACGAAAATAGCGATAATAACGATAATAAGGATAATAGCGATAATAATGATAAAACGATTATAACTATAATATCGATAGTAAAGATAAAATAGTTGATAACTATAATAACGATTACAGCAATAATAACGATAATAACGGTACTAAAGAGAATAGTGATAATAAAGATAATAAAGATAATAATAATAATAATAACAAGAATAACAATAATAATGTTATTGAAGATAATAACTATGATAACGATTATAACGATAATAACGATAGTAAAGATAATTACGATAAGAACGATAGTAGAGGTAATAACGATAATAACGATTATAACAATAATAAAAGTAATAACACTCATAACGATAATATGTATAACCATATTAACAATAATAACACTAATAACGATAATAAAGATAGAATTAGTAACTATAATAGCAATAATAAAGATAACGATAACAACAATAATGATGATAATAACGATAATAACGATATCAACGATAATAAAGATAACAACGTCAATTAGGTTAATTGCAATAATAATGATAATAAAAATAATAATAACGATAATAACGATAATGAAGATAATAACGATAATATCGGTAATAACGATAATTCCGATAATATCGATTTTTATAAAGATAATTGCGATAATAACGATATTAATGATAATTATAGTAATAACGATAATAACGAAAATTATGATAACAACGATAATAATAATAACAATGATAAAAACGATTATGATGATATTAACGATAATAAAGATAATAGCAATAATATGGATTATAAGGATAATAAATGTAAAAACACTAATAAGGATAATAATGGTAATAATAACGATAATGACATTAACAACTATTTCGATATTAAAGATTATAAAGACAAAATCAATAATATCGATATTAACAATAATAAAGATTGTAATAATACCGTAAAATAATGATAATAACGAATATGAAAATAACTATTATAACGGTAAAAACGATAATAACGATAATATTTATAATAGCAATAATAACGATTATAGCCACAATAGCGATAAAAACGATAATAACGACAAAAACGATAATAATAACAAAAAAAAATAATAATATTAGTAACAATACTAACGATAATAACGATAATAACAGTAATAACTATAATAACGATGAGAAGGATAATAACGATAATCACGATAATAGCGATAATAACGATGATAAAGAAATAATTAATAACGATAGTAACGATTATAACGATAATATTAATAACGATAGTAACAGTTATAACGATAATAACGACAATAAAGATAATAACGACGAAAACGATAATAACTATAATAACGATAATATTTATAACGATAGGAATAATAATAACGATAATCACTATAATTACTATAATAACGATTATAACGATAATAACGATAATAACGTTAAAAACGATTATAAATACAATGACGATAATAACGTTAATAACGATAGTAACGATTATAACGATAATGATGATAACAACGATAATAAAGATAATAACGAAAATAACGATTATAACGATAATAAATGTAATAACACTAATAAAGATTATAAGTATAACGATATTAACGATAATAACAATAATAACGAAAATAAAGATAATAATAGTAACGATAATAACATTAATAATTATAACAACATTAATGATTATAACAGTAACATTCATACAAACGATAATAACTATTACAAAGATACTAATTATAACGGTAATAATGATAATAACGAAAATAACTATTATAAAGATACTAATTATAACGGTAAAAATGATAATAACAATAATAGAGGTAATAACGATAATCGCGATAATAACGAAAACATCAATTATAACGATAACAGCGATAATAACATTAACAACGATAAAAAAGATAATAACGATAATTATTTTAGTTGCAATAATAATGATAATAAAAATAATAATAACGATAATAACGATAATAGCGATAATAATGATAATAAAGATTAAAGCGACAATATCGATAATAACGATAATGACGATAATAACGGTAACTACGATAATAACGATAATATCGATAAAAACGATAAATACGTTATTTTGATAATAACGATTATAACGATTATAACGATAATAACGAAAATAACGATGGTAACGATAATACCGTTAATAATGATAATAACGATTATAACGTAAATATCGATAGTGACGATTATCACGATGATAACAATAATATCGATTAAAGCGATAATAACGATTATAACGTTAATAACGATCATAAAGGTAATAACAATAATAACGGTAATAACGATAATAACGATATTATCGATAATAACGGTAATTACGATAAAAACGAAAATTATGATAATATCGATAATAACGCTAATAATAATAATAATATCTATAATAACATAATAACGTTAATAACGATAATAACGATAGTAACCATAATAACGGTAATTACGATAATCACAATAATAACGATAATAATGGTAATAACGTTAAAATCAATAATAACGATAATATCGAAAATAGAGATAAAAACGATAATAACTTTAATAATGATTATAACGATAATAACGTTAAAACGGTAATAGCAATAATACTGATAAAACGATTATAAGGATAATATCGATAGTAACGATAATAGGGTTGATAACGATAATAACGATTATAGCGATAATAGCGATAATAACACTAATAACGATACTAACGAAAATAACGACAATAACGATAATAATAATAATAATAATAAAATAACGATAATAATGATAATAAATATAATAAAAATGATAACGATTACAGCAATAATAACGATGGTGACAATAATTACGATAATAACGATAATAAAGTAATTACGACAATAACGATAAGAACGATAAAACGAAAATGACGATAATAACGGTAATAACTCTAATTACAATTATAACGATAATGACGATTATAACGATAATAACGATAATAACGATAATAACTATAATAACGATAATAACCATTATAGCGTTAATAAAGATAAGAAATTGTTATAAGGATAATAACTATAAGAAATTGTTATAAGGATAATAACTATAATAACGATACTAGCGGTTATAACGATAACAACGGTAATACCGATAATAACGATAATAGCTCTAACGGTAATACCGATTATAACGGTAATAACTCTAATAACGGTTATAACGTTATTAAAGAGAATAACAATTATAACGGTAATAACGATAAAAAAGGTAATAACGATAAAAAAGGTAATAACGATAATAACGATAATATCGATAATAACGATTATAGCGATAATAGTGATAATAACGATAATAAGGATAATAACTGTAATAACGATAATAACTATAATAGCGAAAATAACTGTAATCACAATAATAACGATAATAACGACTATAACGTTAATAACGATAAAAACGGTAAAAATGAAAAAATCCATAAAAACTATAATAAGAACAATATCGATAATAAAGATAGTAACGGTAACAACGGTAATAACGATAATAACGATAATGACGATAATAATTATAATAACGATTATATCTATAATATCGACAGTGACGATAATAACGATGACAACTTTATTAAAGATTGTAGCGATGATGACGATAATAACGGTATTAACGATAATAACGATAATAACAATAATAACGATATAAACTGTAATTTCGATAATAACGGTAATTGCGAAAATAACGATAATAACGTTAATAACTATAACAATAATAATAATAACGATAAAGCGATAATAACGGTAATAAAGGTAATAACGATAATATCGATGATAACGATAATAACGGTAATAACGATAATAACGTTAATTACAATATTAACGATAAAAACGATACTAACGGTAATAATAATAATAATAATATTGATAAGAATAACAGTAATAAGTATATTAAAGATAATAACTGTAATAACGATAATTACATTAATAACGATAATAACGATATTAGAGGTAATAACAATAATATCGATAATGACGATTAAAACGATAATAACATTAATAATGATAATAACGATAATAACAATAATAACGATAATAACGATAATAACAATAATAACGGTAATAACGATAATAATAATAATAATAACGATAATAACGATAATAACGATTATACCGATAATAGCAATAATAATAATGATAATTATGATAATATCAATTTTAATGATAATAACGATAATAACGATCATTACGATAATAACGATAATAACGATAGTAACGATAATAACGCTAATGACATTAATAACGAAAATAACGATAACGGTAATAACGCTAATATCTGTAATAACGATAATCACGATAATAACAATAATAACGATAATAACGATAAACACGATAATATCGATTAGAACGAGAACAACGATAATAACGGCAATTACGATAATAACAATAATAACGATAATAAAGATAATAGCTCTAATAATATTAATAATAACGAAGTACCGATATTGAAGTTAATGGCGATAATATAAATAAGCATTATAGCAGTAATGACAATATTTACGATAATAACGACAATGACGCTATTAAAGATAATAATAATAATTATATCGCTAATGACGTTATTAACGATAATAACTTTAATATCCATAATAACGGTAATAACGATAATAATAATAGTAATAACGATAATAATAATAATAAAGATAATAAAGATAATTACTGTAATAACTTTAATAACGAGAACATCGATAATAACGATAGTATCGTTATACATGATAATGACGATAATAATGATAAAAAAGACAATAACGATTGTATCGGTAATAACGTTTTAACGGAAATAACGATAATAACGAAAATAACGATAATAACGATTATTACTATCATAACGTTAATACGGATGGTAACGATAATAACATTAATAACGATAATAACGGCATTTCCGATAATAACGATAATTATAATAATTACGGTAATTACGATAATGAAGGTAATAACGATAATAACGGTAATAATAATAATAATAACAATAATAATAATAATAATAATAAAGAGAATAAAGTATAATTACTGTAAGAACGATAATAACGATAATATCGATAAAGACGATAATAATGATGTTAATGATAATAACGATAATAACGATTATAACGATAAAAACGTTTTAACGGTAATAACGATAATAACGAAAATAACGATAATAAAGTTTATTACCATAATAACGATAATACGGATAGTGACGATAATAACGATAATAACCGTATTTACGATAATAACGTTAATTACGATAATTACGATAATAACGATAATAATGATAATAACGATAATAACGGTAATAATAATAATAATAACAATAATAATAATAATAATAATAAAGAGAATAAAGTATAATTACTGCAAGAACGATAATAACGATAATATCGATAAAGACGATAATAATGATGTTAATGATAATAACGATAATAACGATTATAACGATAAAAACGTTTTAACGGTAATAACGATAATAACGAAAATAACGATAATAAAGTTTATTACTATAATAACGATAATACGGATAGTGACGATAATAACGATAATAACATTAATAACGATAATAACCGTAATTACGATAATAACGTTAATTACGATAATTACGATAATAACGATAATAATGATAATAACGATAATAACGACTATAACGATATTAATTATAATAACGGAAATAACGATAATAATGAAAATGACGATATTAACGATAATAACGATAGTAACGATAAGAAAGATAATATCGATAAAATTGATAATGACGGTTATAAGAATAATAACGATAATAACATTAATACGATATTAACGATAATAACGATAATACCATTAATAACAATAATAACGATAATAACACTATTAACAATAATAACGATAATAACGATTATATCGATGAAATCGATAATAATGTTAATAACGATTGTAACGATAATATCGATAGTGACGTTAATCACGATGATAATGATAACAACGATTATAGTGATAATAGGGATAATAACCGTCATAACGATAATAAAGGCAATAACGATAATAACGATAATAACGGTAATATAGGTAATAACGATAATAATTATATTAACGATAATATAGGTAATTACTATAATAACGGGAATAACGATAGTAACGATAATAATAATAATTATAACGACAATAATAATATTAATAAAGATAATAAAGATATTAACTTTAATAACGTCAATAACTATAATGACGTTAATATCGATAACATCGACAATAACGGTAATAACGATAATACTTATAACAATAACGATAATAACCATAATAACGATAAAAACGACAAAAATGATAAAAACGATAATAATAATAATATCGGTAATACTGACAGTAACGGTAATAACGATAATAACGATAAAAACGCTAATAAGGATAATAACGACAATAACGATAATAACGATTATGACGATAATAGCAATAATAACGATAATAACGGTAAAAACGATAATAACGTTATTAATGACTTTAAAGATAATAACTACAATTACGCTAATAACAATAATTCCGTTAATAACGATAATAACATTAATACGATAATATTATCAATAATAATAAAAGTAACAGTAGGATCTATACTAATAATAGGTGTAATAGTAATTATAATAGTAAAAATAATGTTAGTAATAATAATTATTATAATTATAATAATAAAGTAACTATAATAACTTTAATAACAGTACAATCGATAGGAATGATAATGACGATACTAATAATGTATACTATACTGTAATAACGATAATAGCGATTTTAAGTATACAAACGATAAAAACGATAAAAACCATAATAACGATAAAATTATAATATTAATAATAATAATAATAAAAAAAATAATAGCGTCTAAATCTTTAGTAATAATAATTACGATAATAACGGTAATAACGATTATAAAGATACTAACGATACTAAAAATAATAATGATGATAATTATAATAACGATAATAATAATCATAATAATAATAATAATAATAATATTAATAATAATAAAAACAATAATAATAATAATAATAATAAAAATAATAATAATAAAAATAGTATTAATAATAATAATAATAGTGATAATAAGGGTAATGGTTATCATAACAATAATGATTATAAGAATAACGATAGAAATAATAATACCGATGATAACGATAATAAATATAATACAGACATTAACGTTAATAACTATAATATTAACGATAATAATATTCATAACGATTGAAACATAAAAATTGATAATAATAGTGATAATTAAAATAATAATAATAAAAATAATAATAACAATAATTACGATAATAGCGATATTAAGAATATAAAGATATTAATAATAATATGAATAATAATTAATATAATATCGATAATTATACTAATAGGTATAATAACGGAAACATTAATAATAAAGTTAAAGAAGATAATAAATATAATAACGATAATAATAATATTTACAATAAAAGCGATAATTACTATGATAATAATAATGACGTTAATAACGATAATGATAAATATAACGATTATAACGTTTGTAACGATAATAACGATAATAACGGTATTAATAATAAATACAATAGTATCGACCATAACTGTAATAATGATAATAACGATAATAACGTAAAAACGATAATAACGCAAATAACGATAATAAAAATAATAATAATAGTAATAATAATAATAATAATAATAATAAAAATAAGGACAATAACGGTGATAATGTTAATAACAATAATAACGATAATGACGATAATAACGATAATAACGATAATAATGAAGATAATCTTAATCATATCGATAATAATATTAAGAATTATAATAATAACGATAATAACGGAATAATTATAGTAACGGAAATAACGATAATGACGATAATAATGATTATAACGAGAATAACTTTAAGTACTATTATTACGATAATGACGATAATAACGTTAATACGACTATAATATCAATAATAATAATAATAATTGTAAGAACTATAATAATCAAAATAATAGTAGTAATAATAATAAAAATAATAATAATCTTAATAACGGTATTACCTTTAATTATATTAATAACGATAATAACGATAATGACGAAATTATCGATAATATCGATGATAACAATTATAAAGATAGTTACGAAATTATCAAGAATAAAGGCAATAACGATAATAATGATAATTATAATATTAACTATAATAACGGTAATAACGATAATAACGATTGTAATGATAACGATAACAACGTTAATAATTATAAAAATAGTAATTATGAAAATAACGGTAATAACGATAATAACAATAAAAACGATAATATTGATAATAACGATAATAATTACAAAAATAATAATAATAACGTTAATAACTATGATAATTATAATAACGATAATAATAATGACGATATTAACGATATTGAAGCTAGTAATAATAATGATAATGATGATAATGTTAATTATAACGATAATAATGATAATAACGGTAGTAATACCGGTAATAATATTAATAATAATAATTATAATAACGATAATAAAGGTAAAAACGTTATTAACGTAATAACGATGATAAAAATATTAAAGTTATAATAATAATGATAATAACGATATTAACGGTTATAACGATACTAACAAAAATTACGATAATACCGGTAATGGCCATAATAACGATTGTAAAGAAAATAACGATAATTATGACGATAATACGATAATATCGGTAATAATAATGTTAACTATAACAATAATAACGATAAGAGTGATAATAAGGATAATAACAATAATAACTTTAATAACGATAATAACTATAATAATAATAATAATAATAATAATAACAATAATAATAATAATAATAATAATAATAATAATAATAATAATAATGATAAGAACGATGATAATAGTAATAACTATGAAAACGTTAATGGCGATAATAACGATAATAACGATAACAGCGATAATATCGATAATAGCGATAATAATTATTATAACGATAATGACGATAATAACGACAATAAAGATAATAACGATAATGACGATAGTAAAGATTATAACGTTAATTATAAGAATAATAATAATTATAACGATAATTACGATAATAACGCTAATAATAACGATAGTAATAATACTAATAACGATCATTTTTTTTTGTTGGTCTGAGAATGCCAATCTTTACGTACTAAAACAGGTACTCCAACAGCCAGAGGGGAACCCTCCACTATTCCGGTCACCCATTAAACACCGTGGAGCGTCGGGCTCACCATTGTAATAGGTACTTCTTAATAAACTCATATCCATTCTAGTGGCATAGTGATACCATCCCGGCACCGCCATGTGGCATTACTTCTGGATAGCGCCACTGCATCAGTGCTGCGTCCCTTTACGGGACCCTCCCTTCGACTTTACGAGGCAGGAGCATGGAGCAACGTTGGGGGCGCGTCTATGGGCCGCCAATCTTTTTCTTTTTTTTGCGCAAGATGGCCCTGACGTACCAGGCCACCTTGTTCCATTCCTCCTGATCTCGAAGCATTTTCTCGAAACGGTTTTTTGGCGAGATATCTCCGAGATACTGCTTCAAGGCGAGTTACTCGGTGCTCCACCGTGTACATCTGAAGAACGAGTGGTTGGGCGTCGTCAGCGGTCGATCTCCAAAGGGACAGTGCTGTCTTCTACCTTCTTCATTTTTGCGTGGTAGGAGCTGAACAGGCCATGACCTGTCAATAATTGGGTGAGGTAGAAGTTGACTTCTCCCGCCTCCTGGTTTAGCCAGTTGTCTAGTCGACTGATGAGTCTGGCAGTCCGTCTGCCCTAGGTTCCTGTTCCCTTCTGCTTTGCCAGACCTCGATGCTGTTAGACCAGGCGATCCGTGATGACTCGTCCTTCCCTAAGCGGGCTTCTGCTGGTGAACGAATTGTTTCTCCTTGGCTAGTAGATCAATCGGAAATACCTCCGTGAACACTAGCACTGCTGGCTCCGAGACCGTGCGGTAGGAGTACGCGATTCGGAGAGCGCCCCTTCGCTCTACCACGACTATGCGCTTGCGATATTTCTCATGTCGCAGCGCCTCGGCCCAGACTTCTGCGCCATACAGGATCACTGCTTCGGCGGTGCGCATCAGTAGTCTCCTCATGCACGATCGTGGACCGTTGATGTTGGCTTTGAGTTTGCCAAGCGAGGCTACTACTTTTGCAGCCTCGTCGGCTGCCCTAATAATATGCTCTCCGAAATTGAGCTTGCTGTCTAGCATTATTCCTAGTTATTTTACCGCCTACTTAGTCTGGGTCGTCTAGTCTCCTACAGTGAAACTGCGCAAGGTGTTGATGCGCTTCTTCGTTAGTAGCACGATCTCAGTCTTCTGGTCTGCTAAGGCCACCCCGTGTTCTTCCATCCAGGAGATGACCCTGTGCATAACCTGGTTGAGTAGCAGCTGTGCCTCCTTCGTGTCTCTTTCGGTTAAGACAGCTGCTGTCATCTGCGTACCCAACCATGAAAACACCTTCAGGGACTGCCATACGTAGGATACCGTCGTAAATAATATTCCAAATATCCGGTCCCAGTAAGTATCCCTGGGCTGCCCCCGATATCAATTCCAATCTTTTCGATCCATTGCCTGTATTTTATTGTAGGAAGCGCTCATTCAGGTAGTCCCCGAGTATTCGAAGTAGGTACTCCGGGACACTGAAATTACGTTCGAGCGCTTCCATTGCCAAGTTCCTACTGACCGAGTTGAAGGCATTTCTCACGCCTAAAGTGGTCAGCAGACACAATGAGCGAGATAGGTGATTCCCGTGCTCCGTCATTTTAGCGGGCGTGACATTCTCCTGGATTGCGTGGATGCTAGAGAGACCGGATTGAAAACCATACTGGAGGGCAGCAAGATGGCCCATTGCCATCACAGCCACGTACAGACGTGGCCTAATCAGCTTCTCCAGGAGCTTGCCAGCCGTATCGAGCATACAAATCAGACTGTTTGTCTAAGCGTAATCTGCTGGTCCCTTATCTTTGCTTATGGGCACAATTCTCGTTTTCTTTCAAGGGCGGGGAAGATGCCCTCCCTAAGACACATGCTATACATGTTCAGCAAGAGCTCAGAATGACTCTGCGCAACGGCTTTTTTTACTTCCACTGGAAGGCCGTCTGGTACTGGAGCTTTCTTGTTCCGCATGGCGGATGCGGTCCTGAGTAGCTCCTCCTCAGTAAATTGTGCCACTTCGGGGCTGCAAGGCGTAGCCGTGACAATCTCTCTTTCCGGCGGTGAGGGGAATAGTGTATACACGACGTTTTCCAAATTCCTCTTGTCGTGAGGGATTCCTTGCGTGTGAGTCTCCAGCCTGCGAATGACGATTTGGTACACTGATCCCCAGGGATTCTGGTCGATATCCAGACACAGCTACTTCCAGCACCGTCGTTGACTGGCCTTGATGATACTTATTCAGTGTTTTTTTGGCTGCTTGATTCCCCGCGGCCAAAGGAGAAACGTTGAGGTCGTGTCTCTTCACTCGTTGTGCTAACTGGCGAAGCCTTAAGAACTTTTTGCGAAGGCCTGCGATCTCCTTCGTCCACCAGTATGCAGGACGTCTCTACCGTTTTGTGCTCTTCTTTGGCACCACTATGGCGCATACCTTTTGGATGAGCTGCATAGTTGCTGCGGTCATTTTCCTGGCTTGTGCAATTGGCGATAGACTCGCGGATGCAATTTGAAGGGATATCCAAACTTCATCTATGGCTGCAGACAGCCTCTCTCGTTCCATTTTTGCGATGTTCCACCGAGGGGGTCGCGCTGCGCTTGTCACGGCTGGCCTCCTATCGTGTCCGTCGAATAAAATGTACTGGTGATAGCTCACGGTGTAATCATCGATCACCCAACAGTCTGCGATTGTTGCCAAAAGGTGTTCGTTGGCTAGAGAGGTCCGGGATCATCTCTCTGTAGCCAGGCCTTCAGAAGGTTAACATTGAGACTGTGTTGAGCATTGCTAGCTCCAGTCTTGACACCACCTCCATGATTCGTCTTCCTCTGGTGTCCGGCCTGAATTCCACCCATTCGAGAGCTCTGGCATTGAGGTCTCCAGGCACAATGAGATCCTCTTGCATTTCCCGCTGCGCGTATTCCAGATCGTCCAGTTTGGACTGAAAGTCGTCTATCCGGTCATTCGGTGTGAGATATACACTGACATATGTCATCGAGTTATGTCTCACCCAAACGTAACCGCGTTCAGATCCTTGATCTATCGGGGATGCATCTGTCAGGGATCTGGGATCCAGATATCCGCGTTACCCAATTCGTCGGCATTCCATCCTGCTCCTGCCCTGTCCTGGTACTATTCGCTAGTAAGAACAATATCAGCTTTTTTCTCAGAACAGATTTGGGTAAGTAGGTGATGAGCCATCCTGCTCCTATTGAGGTTACCCTGCAGTACTCTCATCCTTTTTTCTTTATATTCACTGTGGCAAGGGCCTCCTGGAAGGCTGTGTACGCCCTTGATCCGGCCACGTGCTTCTTGGGTTCAGCTCCGCCTTTGGAGCATAAGAAGCAAGTGGGCTTGCTGACCTTACAGTTTTCATCTTGTGCTCTATTCCGCCGCAGAAATAGCACAGCTTACGGCGATCAGGGTCCTTGTACGAGGCGCTATGGCGCTATGTATATTAGAAGAAATTTGACAAGTCACATCCATATACCAACGATCGCATCCGAGTTCCTTTAGATGAAGCATTGGATATCTAAAACCTGTTGTTGAGTATTGCGTGATTTTATTTCCTGCTGATTGAAGCACCTATTATGCGATGAAGATAAATATTTCGTAATTCTTAGTCGTAGTTGATGCCACTTGCGCTGACAGCGGCGATGCCATTGTAACCTGGAGTAGATAGCGCTGCATGAGACCTCGATGAGCAGTCGAGTCTGCCGTCCAGTCATAGATTATAGTTCCCGTAACTAACACGTAATGACGTCAAAAGCTTCGATAATACAACCGAACACACATTCACAAACTACACGATAGATGTTCAATCTCTAGTCACGATAATTATCTTCACTTACTCACCGCTTACCTATTTACAAGCGAGATATGAAATTTTCGGTCGATAGAATGGAATAAATTACGAAAAACCACACGAAATGCGGAGTTCACAGCGATACTTCCCTTGCGTATCAACGCGATCATGGAAATCCATAATAACAATAATAATAACGATAATAACAACGATAATAATTACGATAACAATTAAGGTAATAATAACGAAAACAGTAAAAATAATAATAACAATAATAATAACGAGAATAATGACGGTATTAATAATTCTCAAAACGCAATAATAACTGTAATAATAACGATAATAATATCAATATTAATGAAGGTAGTAATAACGATAATATAACGGGTATTAATAACTGTAATAATAACAATAACAATATCGAAATCAATAATGGAAATAATAATAGTAATAGAAACGATAATAATATAGTTGATAATAACGATATTAATAACGATAATATTAACGGTAATAATAACAGTGTTAGTAACAATAATAATAAAAATAACGGTAACAATAACAATAATTATAACGATTTTAATAACGATACGAATGAAGGTTAATAATAATAATAATAATAATAGGAAGGTCGTACTAGGAAATATTCCGATTAGCCGAGGGAAAGATATGAGGGTTCGTCTTGAACCAACGTGACTGTCGGATTAGGAAATTTTCGACAAGTTGAAGGATAATTAAGCGACTGATTTGTAATCGAATGCGACTGTCGTACTTGGAAGTATACCGTCTAGTCGATGGAAAGTTAAGCGTTTGCCTCTCGAACCAATTCGACATTTGGTGTTGAAAATATTCCGACATATTCGAGGGAAAGTAATGCTAATGCCTCTCAAATCAATGCCACTGTTGGATATAGAAATATTCCGTCTAGCCAAGGAAAAGTTATACGTGTGACATGTGAATGAATGCGATTGATGTTCTTTGAAATATTCCGACTAGTCGAGGAAAAGCTATGCGAGTGCCTCTGGAACCAATGCGACTCTCAGAATTAGAAATATTCTGAATTTTCTAAAAAAATTATGGGAGTGCCTCATGAAATAATGCGACTCTCAGAATAGAAAGTTTTCCGACTAGTCAAGGGAAAGTTATGGCTGTTCCTCTTGAAACAATGCGACTGGCGGACATGAAAATATTCTGACAAGTCTTGGGAAAGTTATGGGAGTTTCTCTCGACTCAATGCGACTGTCTTAATTGAAAAAATTTTGCCTAATCGAGGGTAATTTATTTTGGGGATTTGGAACTTTCCGACTAATCGAGAAAAAGACATCCGCGTGCTCCCGTTTCAATGCCACTCTCTGAATTGGAAATGTTTAGACAAGTCGTTTGAAATTTATACGAGTGCCTCTCGTACCAGTGCGAATGTCGGAAATAGTAATATTCCTCTTAGTAGACGGAAAGCTATGCGCGTGAATACTGAACAATCGCGACTATCGGACTTGGTAACATTCTGACTAGTCGAGAGAAAGTTGTATAAGCAATGCGACTGTCGATCTTGAAGATATTTCGACTAGTCGAGTGAAATTTATACGAGTGAATCTCAAAATAATGCCAGTGTCGTACCTAGAAATATTCCGATTAGTCGAGGGAAAGTTATGCAAGTGCCTCTCGACGAATGTTGCTGTCAGACTTAAAAATATTTCGACGAGTCTTGGAAAAATTATTCAAGGGCCGCTCAAAACTATGCAACTGACGGACCACGAAAGATTCCAATTAGTCGAAGACCAGTTATGAGAATTCCTCTCGAAAAATTGCGATAATCGGACTTGGAAATATTCCAACTATTCGTGAGAATGTTATGCTAGTGACATGTGAACCAATGCGTCTTTCGGACCTAGAAATATTATCACAAATCGAAGGAAAGTTTAGCGAGTGGCTCACGAATCAATGCGACAGCCTGACTTGTAAATATTCCGACTTGTCGAGGGAAAGTTATGCGAGTCCCGCTCGAACCAATGCGACTGTCGGTCTTGAAATCTTCCAACGAATCGAGGAGAAGTTATGCTATTGCCTCTAGATACTAGGCGACTGTCGTACTTGTGGATATTTCGACTTGTCGGAAGAGAGTTAGGCGAATGACTTGTGACAAATGCAACTGTCAGACTTGGAAATATTCAGACAAGTCGAGGAAAAGTAATTCGAGTGCTTCTTGATCCTATTCGACTGTCGGTTTTGGAAATATCATGCCCAGTCAAGTGAAAGTTATAAAGTGCCTCTTCGAACAAGAACGACAGTCGTACTTACATATATTCCGACTATTCGAGGGAAAGTTATGCGCGTAACTTTTGAACCAAAGCAACTGTCAGAATTGGTAATAATGCGAGTAGTCGAAGAAAAGTTAGGCGAGCAATTCCAGTACCAATGCGGCTGTCGATCTTGGAAATATTCCAACTAGACGTGGGAAAGTTAGGTGACTGCCTCTCGGACCAATACGATTGCCGGATTGAGAAATATTCTGACTAGTAAAGGGAAACTTATGAGAGTGCCAATGCAACTAAAGCGACTGTCGGATTTGGAAATTTTCCTAGTATTCGAGGGAGAATTATGCGATTGATTTGTGAGCGAAGGCGACTGTCGGACTTGCTAATATTTCGACTTGTTGAGGAAATATTATAGGATCGCTTTCCCAACCAATGCGTCGGTCAGACTAGCAAATATTCCGTCTATTTGAAGGTAAGTTATGCGAGTACCTCTGGATCCAATGCGGTTGTCAGAAATGGATATATCCCAACTTGTAGTAAGATTGTTATGCGAGAGCCCGTCGAATCAATACAACTGCTGTACTTGGACATATTCCGATTAGTCGAGGAAGAGTTATGCGAGAGCCTATCGATCCAAAGCAGCTGTCGAAATTGAAAATATTTCGACTAGTCGAGAGAAAGTTGTGCCAATGCCTTTCGGACCAATACGATTATTGGAAATATCCCGCCTAATCATGGGAAAGTTATGCAAGTGCCTCTCGAACCATTGTGACTGTCGGAAGAAGGAATAATCCGACTATTCGGCGGTACGTTATTCGAGTACCTCTCGATCCAATGCGGTTCTCAGAAATAGAAATATACTAACTAGTAGAGGGAATGTTATGCGTGTGCCTCTCAAACCAATACGACTGTTGTACTTAGACAATCCGACTAGTCGAGGGAGAGTTATATGAGTAACTTGTCAACCAATGTGACTGTCTGACTAGAAAATATCCTGACAAGTCAAGGGTGAGTTATACGAATTATTTGTGAACCTATGCGACTGTTGAAATTAAAAATATTCCGACCAGTCGAGGAAAAGTTATGCGATTACCCCTGAAACTAATGCGAAGGTCGGACTTGGAAAAATTCCATCTTGTCGGGGGAAAGTTATGCGAGTCCCTTTCGATCAAATGCGCCTGTCGTACTTGTAAGTATTCCGACTAGTCTGGTAGAAGATATGCGAATGCCATTCGATACACAGCGACTGTTTGTCTTGGTAATACTCCGACTAGTCGAGCGAAAGTTTTGCGAGTGTCATTCGAACCAGTGAGCTGTCAGACTTCCAAGTATTCCTACTAATCGTGGGAAGTTATGAGATTTCCTCCCAGACAATTGCGGCTGTCGGTCTTGGAAATATCCCGTCTAGTGGAGGGTATATTATGCGAGTGTCTCTCGGACAAATGCGGTTGTAGTACAAAAAAATACTCTGATTATTCGAAGGTAAGATACACGAGGCCCTTTCGCTCCAATGCGGCTCTCAGAAATGGAAATATTCTAACTAGTGGAGGGAAGGTCATGCGAGTACAACTCGAACCAATTCGACCGTTGGACTTGGAAATATTCTGACTAGTCGAGTGAAAGATATGCGAGTGCCAGTCGAAACAACGCGACTGTCAGACTTGGCAATATGACAAATAGTCGGGGTAAAGATATGCGATTGCCTTTCTAACCAATGCGGTCGACGTAATTGGAAATAATTCAGTTAGTTTTGGGCAATTTATGCGGATGCCTTTCGAACCAATAAGGCTCTCCGATTTGGAAATTTCCCTAGTATTCGAACGAAAGTTATGCGAGAAAAGTGTAAACCGTTGCGGCTATCAGACTTGCAAACATCCCAACCAGTGGAGGTAATGTTATCCGAGTGCCTTTTGAACCAAATCGGCGGCCTAACTTGGAAATATTTCGACCACTCGAGGAAAAGTTATACGAGTGGTATTAGAAACAATGCTGTTGACGATCTTGAAAATATACCGACTTCTCGAGAGAAATTTATGCGAGTGATTCTTGGACTAATAAGACTATCGGGCATGGAAATGTTCCGACTAGTCAAGGGAAAGATATGCGAGTGACTCTGGAATCAAAGCTGTTGTCGGACTTAGAAACATTTCGACGAGTCGAATAAAAGATATACGTCTGTCTCTCGCAACAATACGAATTTCGGACAAGGAAATATTCCGACTTGTCGAGTGCAAGTTATGCAACTGGCTCTCGGCCTTTTGAGACTGTCGGACTTGGAAATATTCCGACTAGTCGAAGTAAAGTTGTGCGAGTGAAAATCGAACCAATTCGGCTGTCGAACTTGGAAATATTCAGAATATTCGAGAGAAAGTTATGCGAGTGACACTAGAACAAATGTGACTGCCGCACTTGAAAATATCCCGACTAGTCTAGGAAATGTTACTCGAGTAACTTGTGAACAAATGCGACTGTCGGCTTAGAAAATATTTCTACTAGTCGGGGAAAGATATGCGAATGCCTCTCGAACCAATACGGATGTAGGACTTGGAAATATTCCGCCTAGTACAAAGAAAGTTATGCAAGTGACGTGTGATCCAATACGACTGTCGGACTTGGAAATATTCCGACTATTCTAGGGAAAATTGTGCGAGGGCCTCTTGAACCCATACGACTGTTGGACTTGGAAATTTTCCGTCTAGTCCAGGGAAAGTTGTGCAAGTGAACTGTGCTCCAAAGAAACTGTTGGAATTGGAAATATTCCGATTAGTCAAGGGAAAGTTACGCGAGTTTCTCTCTAAACAATACGAATGTCAGACTTGGAAATATACTGAATAGTCGAGGCAAAGTTATGCTATTGCCTCTCGACACAATGCGACAGTCAGATTTGGAAATAACTCGACTACTCGGGGAAAAGTTGTACGAATGCCTGTCGAACAAATGCGGCTGTCGTACATGGAAATATTTAAACCAGACGAGGGAAAATTTTGTGTGTGATATGTGAACCAATGCGACCATTGGGCTTGGAAATATTTCGACAAGTCGAGAGAAAGTTTTCAGACTGCCTCTCAATCCAATGCGCCTGGCGAACTTGGAAATATTCCCTTCAGTTGAGGGAAAATTATACGAGTGAATCACAAACGCTTACAGCTCTGACTCGGCAATTTACCAAGTATTCGAACTTAGGTTATGCGAGTACCTTGTTTATCAATGCGACTGTCTGACTTGGAAATAAACACACTAGTCGAAGGAAAGTTAAGCGAGTGCCTCTCAGACCAATGCGGCTGCCGGAAATTAGAAATATTCCAACTAGACAGGGAAGTTCTGCAATTGACTTTTGAATTAATCCGACCGTCGGGTTTGGAAATATTCCGAATAAACGAGGGAAAGTTGTTCGTGTGCCTCTCGAAAAATTAAGTCTGTCGGGCTTGGAAATGTTCAGACTAGTAGAGGGAAATTTACTCGAGTGTTACTCGAAATGAAGCGAATGTCGGATTTCGAACTATTCTGACTAGGCGAGAGAGAGTTATGCAAGTAACTTGTGAACCAATGCAGCCGCCGGACTTGTAAATATTCCGGCTAGTCAAAAGAAAGTTATGCGAGGGTGTTTCTAAACATTCAGACTGTCGGATTTGGAAATATTCCGCCTAGTCAAGCGAAAGGTACGCGAGTGTTTTTGAACCAATGCGTCTGTCGCACATGAATATATTCCTACTAGTCAAGGGAAAGTGGTGCGAGTACCTTCCGAAGCAATACAACTGCTGGTCTTGAAAGTAACTCGCTAGACGGGGGAAAGTTATGGGATTGATTTTCGAAACAAATTAACCGTCGCACCTAAAAATTTTCCGATATATCAAACGAAAGTTAGACGAGTGTCTTTCCAAACAATGCGTCTTTTGCATTTGGAAGAAATCCAACTAGTCGAAGGAAAGTTATGCAAGTGACTTGTGAAACAATGAAGACGTGGTAATTACCGACTAAACGAGGGAAAGTTGTGCAAGTCTCTCTCGACACAATGCGTTTGCCGCACCAAGCAATGTTTCGTCTAGTCGAAAGAAATTTGTGCGAGGGCCACATGAAACAATGCGATTTTCGCACGTTGTAATATTCCGACTTTTCGTCGGAAAGTTAAGCGAGTGCCTCTCGTACCAATACGACTTACTCACTTGGAATTATAACGACTAAACGAGGGAAAGATATGCGATTGCCTCTTGTACTAATGTCACTGTCAGAATGAAAATATTCGGATTAGTCACGGGAAAGTTATGAGAGTGGCACTCCAACCAATGCTATTTGTCAGATCTAGAGATATTTCGACTAGTCGTGGAAAAATTTTGCTTGTGTCTCTCGAAGCGATGCGACACACTGATTTAGAAATGTTACGACTAGTCGAGGGAAATTTGTGCGAGTACCACTCGCACCAACGCGACTGTCGTACTTGGTAATATTCCGACTTGTCGAGGCAATAATGTGCGAGTGCCTATCGAAACAATGTGACTGACGAACTTGGAACTTTCCGAATAGTCGAGTTCAAGTGTATCACTAACAAATGCGATTGTAGCACTTGGAAATATTTTAACTAATTGAATGTACGTTATGCGGACAAATTCCTTATCAATGCGAATTTCGGACCTAGAAATATTCCGACTAGTAGAAAAAAGTTTATGCGGACGAATCTCGTATCCATGCGACTGCTGGACCTAGAAATATTTCGACTAGTCGATGGAAAGTTACGCGAGAGGCTCTCAAACCAGTGCGATTGTCGGAATTGGAAATGTGCCACATAGTCGACGGAAAATTAGATTAATGCCTCTCGAGCCAATGCGAATGTTAGACCTGGATGAATTCCGACTATTCGTGGGAAAGTTATGCTAGTGAATTGTGATGCAATGGTACTATCGGACGTAGTAATATTCCGACTAGTCGAGGAAAAGTTATGCGAGTGCCTGTTGAATCTATGCTAACAGATCTTGGAAATATAACTAATAGTCGAGGGAAAGATAAGCAATGTTCTCTCGTACCAATGCGACTGCCGAACTTGGAAATATTCATACTAGATGAGGAAAAGTTATGTGAGTGACTCTTGAACCAATGCGACTGTCGGAATTGGAAATAGTCCGTACATACAAAAGGAACTTATACAAGTTCTTTTCGAACAAATGCAACTTTGGGATATAGAAATATTCTAAATATTCGAGGGATGGTTATGAGAGTTAATTGTGATCCAATGAGACTATTAAACGAGGTAATATTCCAACTAGGCAAGGGAACATTACGCGAGTGTATCTCGATTCAATGAAACTATCGCACATTGAATTTTCCCAATTACACTAGGTTATGTTATGCGAGTAACTTGTGAACTAATGCAACTGTCAAGCTTGGAAACATTCTGACCTAATAGATGGAAAGTTATGCAAGTGACTCTCGAAGCAATGCGACTGGCGGACTTGGAAATATTTCGACCACAGGAGGAAAATTTGTGTGAGTGATTCTGGAAATAATGCGACGGTCGGATTTGGATATATTCCGACTAGTCGTGGGAAAGTCATGCAATTGGCTCACGAACCAATGCGGCTGTCGGATTTGGAATTGTTTCTACTAGTCGCGAGAAAGTTATATGAGTTATTGTGAACCAATGCGACTGTCGGGCTTGGAATTTTTCCGAACTGTTGAGGATAAGTTATAAGAATCTCTTTTGAACCAATGCGACTGTCTTGTTTGAGAATTTTCTGACTAGTTATGGGAAAATTATTCAAATTCCTCTCGTACTAATATCGTTGTCGGACTTGGAAACGTTCCGACTAGCTGAGGAAAGCTTATTCGAGTGATTATCGAATGAATGCCACAGACGTATTTGAACATATCACGACTAATCGATCGAATTTTGTGCGAAGGCCTTTCGAACCAATGCGACTGTCGTAGTTGGACATATCACGACTAATCGATCGAATTTTGTGCGAGGGCCTCTCGAGCCAATGCGACTGTCGGACTTGGAAATAAATCGCTTAATCGATGGACAGTTATGCATGTAACGTGTGAACCAATACGATAGTCATGGTGGGAAATATTCCAACAGGTCGTAGGAAAGTCATGCGAGTGAATCTCGAATCAACACGATTGTCCTACTTGGACACATCCGACTAGTCGTTCGAATTTTATACGAACCAATGCGATTGTCTTGCTTGAAAATTTTCTGACTAGTTGAGGGAAATTTATTCAAATTCCTCGCGTATCAAAGTGGCTGTCGCACTTGGAAATATTCCGACCTAGTCGATGGAAAGTTTCGCGATGGTCTCTCGAAACAATAAAGGCTACCAAACTTGGAAGTATTTGGACTAGTTGCGCGAAAATTATGCGAGTGACTCTTGATCCAATACGGTGGTCAGACTTGGAAATAACTCTATTCGACGAGGGAAAGTTATGCGATTGACTTGTGATCCAATGCGGTTATCGGCTTGGAAATATTTCGACTAATCGAGGTAAGTTATGCGAATAGTTTGTGAACTAATGTGACTGTCAGGCTTGGAAATATTCCGACCTAGTCGAAGGAAAGTTATGCGAGAGCCACTCGAATCAATATGACTGTCGGACTTGGAAGTCAACCGTCTATTCGAAGGAATATTATGCGAATGCCTTTAGAACCAATGCTACTGTCGGACTTGGACATATGCATACTAGTCGAGTGAAAATTGTGCGAGTAACTGGCAAACCAATGCGACTGTCGGGGTTGGAAATATTCCTCTTAGTCAAGGGAAATTATGCGATTACTTCTCGAACAAATGCGACATACGGACTTGGTAATATTCCGACACATCACAATGTCTGCATTCGAGGGATTTGTGACTCAATGCGGCCGTCGGTCTTGGAAATATTCCGACTGTACGAGGGAAGGATATTCCAGTGACTTGTGAATCAAAGCGTCTGTCGAATTAGGAAATATTCCGCGTAATCGAGGGATAGATATGCGTTCGCCTCTCGAACTAAAGCGGCTGTCATACTTGTAAATATTCCAACGAATCGAGGGAATGTTATGCGAGTATATCACGAATAAATGCGGTTGTCGAAATAAATTGACTGTCGGTCTTGGAAATATTTCTACTAGTCGAAGTAAAGTTATGTGATAGATTTGTGAAGGAATCCGACTGTTGGGTTTTGGAAATATTCCAATTAGTCGGGCGAAAGTAATGCGCGTGCCACTCGCAATAGAACGGCTGACGACTTAGGTAATATACCGACTCGTCGGAGTATAGTGGTGCGAGTCATTTGCATAACAATGTGACAGTAAAGATTGGAAATATTCCGACTAGTCGACAGAAAGTTATGCGGTTACCTCTGGAACCAATGCGAATGACGGAGTCAAAAAAATTCTAACTAGTCTGGCGAAAATTATAAGAGTGTTTCTCGAACCATTACGGCTGTCATACTTGGAAAAAACTAATCAAGGGAAAGTTATACGAGTGACACATGATACAATGCGACAGCCGGACGTGGAAATATATAGCCTAGAAGAGGGAAAGTTATGCGTGTTTGTCCTGAAACAATGTGGCTGTCGGACATGGAAATATACACACTAGTTCAGTGAAACTTATGCGTGTGAGTCTCGACCCAATTCTGCTGTCGGGCATGAAAATATATACACTAGTCGATTAAAAGTTACGCGAGTGACTCACAATCCAATGCGATTGTCGGACTTGGAAATAACCCGATCAGTCATAGGATATACGGCTGCATCTCGAACAAATGCAGCTGTCAAAATTGGAAATATTTCAACTAGTTGGTGAGAGTTTTGCGAGTGCATCTTTAACAACACGGCGATCGGACTTTGATATATTCCGACAGGTAAACAGAAAGATGCGAGTACTTCTGGAACCGATGTGTCTGTCGGACTTGTACATATTACGACATGAAAGGGTAAGTTATACGAGTGTCTCTGGAACAGAAGCGGCCGTCGGAATTGGAAATATTTCGACTAGACAAAGAAAAGTTATGCGCGTGACTTGAGCACCAAAGGGACAGTTGCAACTGGAAGCTTTCCGAGTAATCGTGCGATTGATATGCGAGTGCTTCTCGAACCAATGCGTCTGTAGGACTTGGAAATATTCCGACAAGACGAGGGAAAATTACACGAGAGTCTCTGGAACCAAAGCAGCTGTCGTGCAAGGAAATATACCGATTAGTCGAGGTAAAGTTATTCGAATGACTTGTGAAGCAAAGCGATTGTCGAACTTGGAAATATTCCGACTATACGAGGGAACGTTATGTGAGTGCGACTCGTAACTAAAGGACTGTCGGACTTGGAATTATTCCGTCTAGTCGAGGAAAGTTATGCGAGTGACTTTTGAACCAATGGGACTGTCGGGCTTTGAAATATTACGACATATCGAGAGAAAATTATGCGACTGTCTCAAAAACTAAATCGACTGTCGGACTTGGAAAATTCCGACTAGTCTGGCGAAACTTATGCGAGTGCCTCACCGAATAATGCGACTATCAGAAATAGAAATATTCCTACTAGTCGAGGGAAAGTTAAGCGATTGGTTTTTTTAACAATGCGACTATTGGTCTTAGAAATATTCCAACTTGCCGAAGGATTGTTATGAGAGTGTCTCTAGAACAATAGCCACCGCCAAAATTGGAAATTTTCCAAACATTCAAGAGAAAGTTATTCGACCTACTGCTGAACTAATGCAACTGTCGGATGTGGAAATATGGCGGCTAGTGGAGGTTAGATTATGCGAGTACCTATCGAAAAAATGCGACTGTCGAAATTGGAAATATACCAACTAGTCGAAGAAAAGTTATACGAGTTCCTCTCGAACCAATTCAACGGTAGGACCTAGACATTTTCCGGCTAGTAGAGGGAAAGTTATGCGAGCACCTCTCTAACCACTGCGACTGTCGGGCCTAGTAATTACCGGAATAAACGAGGGATAGTTATAAGAGTGCCACTAAAACCAATGCGACTACCAAAATTGGATATATTCCGAATATTCGGGGGAAAGTTATGCGAGTCTCCCTTATACCAATGCGTCTGTCGGACTTGAAAATATTCCGATTATACGAGGGAATGTTGTGCAAGTGGCTTGTGACCAAAGCGCCAGTCGGAATAGGAATTATTCCGAGTAGTTGAGGGAAAGTTTTGAGAGTTCCACTTGAACCAATACGGGTGACGGATTTGGACATATTCCGACTTGTCGAGGCTAAGTAATAAGAGTGCCTCTCGGAACTTAACGACTGTCGGACCTAGAAATATTCCGAATAGTCAAGAGAAACTTATGCGAGTGCCACTTTCAACAAAGTGAATGTCGGACTTGAAACTATTCCGACAAGTAGAGTGAGATTTATGCGAGTGACTTGTGAAACAAAGCGATTGTCGGACTTGATAATATATCGTCTAGACGAGGGAAAGTTTTTCAAGTGCCTCTCATAAAAATGCGACTATCGGTATTTGAAATATTCCAACTAATGAAGGGAAAGTTATGTGACTGACTTGTGAACCAATGCAACTAACGGATTTGGTAATATTCCGACCAAGTTATCAATCCAGGTATTCAGTCCAGGGAAATTTTGGGGAGAATATCTCAATTCAGTACAACTATCGCACTGGGAACTTTCCGACTAGTTGAGGGAAATGTATACGAGTGCACTTCGAACCAATGCTAATTTCGGACTTTGAAGTAACCCATCTAGTCGAGAAAAATATATTCGAGTGACTTGTGAAGCAATGATACTTTCGTACGTGGTATTCTTTCGACTAGTTGAGGTAAAACTGCACGAGTGCCCCTCGAACCAATGCTACTTTCGGACTTGGAAACATTCCGTTTAGTTAAGGGTAAGTTGTGCGCGTACCATTCGAAATAGTGTATCTTTCGGACCTGGTAATATTCCGACTAGTCGAGGGAATGTTATGCGAGTGCTTCTTTTACCAATGCGGCTTACGATCATGAAAATATTCCGACTAGTCTTGGAAAAGTTATGCAAGGGCCACTCAAAGCAATGCGACTGTCGGACCTTGAAATATTCCTACTAGTCGAGGGAGAGTTATGCCCCTCGAATCAATGGGATAATTGGAATTGAAAATATTCCAACTATTCGAGGGAAAGTTATGGGAGTGACTTGTGAGCAAATGTGACAATCGGACTTAGTAACATTCCGACTAATTAAGTGAAAGTTACGCCAGTGCCTCTCGAACCAATGCGGCAGTCGGACCGAGAAATATTCCGACTAGTAGCGGGAAAGTTCTAGGAGTGTCTCTTGCAGCAATGCGGCTATGATAGATGAAAATATTTTAGCTAAGCGTAGCAAGGTTGTGCAAGTGTCTCTTAAACTAATGCGACTGTTGGGCTCGAAAATATCTTACGATTCCATAGAAAGTTATGCGAGAGCATCTCTAACCACTGCGTCTTTCTGACCTAGAAATATTATCACTATTCGAGGGAAAGTTGGGCAAGTGGCTCACGAGACAATGCGACTGTCTGACTTGGAAGTATTCCGCATAGTCGAGGGAAATTTATGCTAGTGTCTCTAGAACTAATGCGGTCGTCGTTCTTGGAAATATTCCGTCTTCTCGTGGGAAAGATATGCGAGTGCCTCTCGGACTAATAAGACTGTCGGACATGTCAATATTCTGACTAGTCGAAGGAAAGTTATGCGATTGGCTTTCGATCCAATGCGGCTATCGATCTTGGAAATATTCCGTCTTTTCGAGGAAAAGTTATGCGTGCACCATTCGGACTAATAAGATTGTCAGACATAAAGATATTCCGACTAGTCGAGGAAAAGTTATGAGTATGAATCTCTGAACAATTAGACTGTCGATCTTCGAAATATTCCGTCATCTCGAAGGAAAATTATGCGAATGCCTCTCGATCCAATACTGCTACTGGACATGGAAATATTTCCACTAGTCGTAGGAAAGTTTTGCGAGAAGCACTGGATCCTAAGTGACTGTCTGACTTGGAAATGTTCCGACTATTAGAGGAAAAGTTATACAAATGATACTGAAACCAATTCTACGGTTGGACATGGAAATGACCTACTCGTCCAGGGATATGTATGTTAGTTTCTCCCGAACCAATGCGGCTGTCGGAATTGGAAATATTACGTATAGTCGAGGGAAATTTTAGCGATTGTCCATCGGACCATTACCACTATTGGTCTTTGAAATATCCCTCCTAATCAAGCGAAAATTATGCGACTGTCCCTTAATTCAATGCGCCTGTTGGGCTTGGAACTAATCGGACTAGACGGCTGATAGTTATGCGAGTGCCTTTCGATCCAATACGGTTGCCGGACTTGGAAATATTCCAACTAGTCGGGTAAAGTTATAGGAGTGCCTCTCGAACTAATGCGGCTACTGGGCTTGGACATATTCTGACTTGTAGAGAGAAAGTTATACAAGTAACCCTGGAGACAAAGCGGCTGTCGGCCTTGGAAATATTCCGAATATTCGAGGGAAATTTATGCTAGTACCTTCAGAAACACAGCGACTGTAGGCCTTAGAAATATTCGGACTTTTCGAAAAAGTGTTATGGGGTTGACTTGTGACTGTCGGGCTTGAAAGTATTCGGACTACGCGAGGGAAAGTTATGAAAGTTCCACTCGAATCAATACGTTTGGCGAACTTGGAAAAATACCGACTAGTCGAGAGAAAGTTATGCAAGTGACACTCGAACCAAAGCGTCTGTCGGACTTGAAAATATCCTAACTAGAGAAGTTAATGTTATGCGGGTGCCTCTTGAAACAATGCGGCTATCGTACATGAAAATATTCCGACTAATCGACGGAAAGTTATGCGAGTGCCTCCTGACCTATTGCGACTGTTTGACATGGATATGACTCTACTAGTCGATGAATAGTTATGTAATTGTCTCTAGAAACAATGCCAATGTCAGACTTGGAAATATCCTGACTAATCGAGAGATAGTTATACGAACGCCTCTGGAAGGAAAGCGACTGTCGAACTTAGAAATAATCCGACTAGGCATGAGAAAGCTATGAAAGTTCTGCTCGAACCAATTTAACTGTCGAAGTTAGAAAATTTCCGACGGGTTGAGGGAAAGAAGTGTGAGTGCCACCCGAACCAATGCGGCTGCCGGACTCTGAAATATTCGTATTATTTCAGGGAAAATTATGCAAGTGCATATTGGACCAATGCAACTGTCGGACATGGAAATATTTTCGACTAATCGACGGAAAGTTATACGAGTGACTTTCGAAACAATGCTGCTATTGGAATTGGAAATATTCTTACTAGTCGACGGAAAGTTTTGCTAGTGACATTTGAACCAATGAGACTGTCGTACTTAGATATGTTCCTACTAATCGAGGGAATGTTATGCGTCTAACTCCATTACCAATGCTACTGTCGGACTTGGAAATAACACAACTATTTGTAGGAAAGTTATGCGACTGCCTCTTGAACCAATGCGCCCGTCGGAAGTAGAAATATTCCGACTAGATAGGGGACGTTATGCGAGTGCCACTCGAAGAAATATAGTGTTAATCTTGGAAATATTCCGACTATTCGAGGGAGAGATATGCGCGTTTACTGAAAAGCAATGCGACTGTCGGAATTAAAAATATTCCGATTAGTCGAAGAAAAGTTATACGATTAACTCTGGAACAATGGGACGTTTGGAGCTGGAAATATCTCTACTAGTCGAGGGAAAATTATGCGAGTTCCTTGCGATACAATGCGGCTGTCGTACTTGAAAGTACTCCGATTAGTCGAGTGAGAGTTATGCGAGCAACTTGTGAAACAAAGCGATTATCGTATAGGAAATATCCCGCCTAGTCGGGTGAAAGATATGCGAACGTATCTTCAACAAATGCTTTCAGACTTGAAAATATTCCGACTATTCGAGTAAAAATTATGTGATTTATTCCTGACCCATTGCGACTGTCTGTTTTGGAATGACCCGATTAGTCGAGGGAAATTTATTTGATTGCCTCTGGAAAAAATGCTGATGTCGGACTTGGAAATATTGCAACTAGTCGGGGAGGTTATGCGAGTGCCTCTCGAACCAATACGGCTGCCATCCTAAGAAATATTACGACAATTTGAGTGAAACTTATGCTAGTGCCACTCGAATCAACACGCATGTCTGATTTGGAAATATCGACTAGTCGAGTGAGAGATATGGGAGTGTCTTGGGAATCAATGGGACCGTCGTTCTTAGAAATATATTTACCAGTTGTGAAATATATTTACAATTATCTATTTGCCTATTGAACCAATGCGATTATCGAACTTGGAGATACTCTGAACTGGTCGAGCGAAAGTTATCTCGAACAAATGCGATTATCGCACTTGGAAATATTCCGACGAGACAAGGGAAATTTATGCAAGTGCCACTCGAATCAAAGCGAATGTCAAACTTGTAAATATTCCGACTAGTCGAAGGTAAGTTAAGCGAGCTTTTTCTATCCAAAGAGCTTGGTAGACTTTAAACTATTACGACTAGTCGAGGGATAGTTATGCAAGTCACTTTTGCATCAAAGCTTATGTCGTATTTGATAATACTCCGAGTAGATTTGAGAAACCTTTGAGACTGCCACTAGGACCAATGCGGCTATCGGTCTTGGAAATATTCCGGCTAGTCGAGGAAGAGTTAGACGAGTGACTTGTGAATCAACGTGACTGTCCGAATTGGTAAAGTTTCGTATTGTATAAGAAAACTTACGTGAGTACCTCTCTACCAAATGCTGTTGTCGGACATGATAATATAATGACTAGTAGGGGGAAAGTTATGCGAGTACCTCTCGAACCATTATGACTGTCGAACTCGGAACTACTAAGACTAGTCGCGGGAATTTTTTGCGAGTGACGGAGAACCAATGGGTCTATCGGACATGGAAGTAATCTGATTAGTCAAGGGAAAGTTATTCGAGTTCTTTTCTATCCAAAGCATCTGTCGGTCTTGGAACTATTCCATTTAGACGAGGGAAAGTTATGAGAGTAACTATCTAACCAAAGCGGCTGCCGGGCTTGAAAAAATTCCGACTAGTCAAGGGAAAGTTATGTAAACGCCAATCGGACCAATACAACTGTCGGACGAGGTACTATTCTGCTTACACGAGAGGAATTTATATCAAATCGAAGTGGCTGTCGGACATAGAAAAATTCCGACAAGCCGGCGGAAGTTGTGAGATTAACTTATGGACCATAGCGGCTTACTGACTTGGAAATATTACAAATAGTCGAACGGAAGGTATGCGAGTGACTCTGGAACCAATGAGACGGTAAGACTAGGAAATATCTCGACTAGTCTAGAGATACTTATGCGAGTGCTTCTTGAACCAATGCAGCTGTCGGACTTGGAAATATACCGATTAAACGAGAAAAAGATTTGCGAGTGCCTCTCGAAACAAAGTGACTGTCGGACTTGGAAATATTCCGACTAGTCAAGAAATAGTTATACGAGTGATACGTGAAACAATGCGGCTGTCGGTCTTGGAAACATTCTGACTAGTCAACGGAAAGTTATGCAAGTGCCTCTTGAATCAATACGGCTGTCGGACTAGGAAATATTCCAAATAGTCTAGGGAAAGTTGGGCGACTGCCTAACGGTACAATTCAGCTGTCGAACCTAGAAATACTCCAGCTAGTCGAGGGAGTAATGCGAATGACATATAAACCAATGCGACCGTCGTGCATGAAAATATTCCGTATATGCGAGGGAATGTTATGCGACTGCCACTCGAAATAAAGTGATTGTCGAACTTGGTAATATTCCGAAAAATCGAGGGAAAGTTATGAGCGTGCGTCTCGAACAATGCGGCTGTCAAAATTGGACATATTCCGACTAATCTTGGGGAAGTTATATGATTTATTCTAGAACCAATGCGAATGTCGAACTTGGAAATAAACCGACTAGTCGGAGAAAACTTATGCGAGTGCGTTTCAAACCAATATGGCTATAATACTTGGAAATATTCAGACAAGTCGAGGGAAATTTATGCATTTGTCTCTCGATCCAAAACGGATGTTGGGCTTGGATATATTCCATCTAGTCGAGGAAAGTTATGCGTGAGGATCTCGAACAACGGACTTGGAAATTTCCTGTCTATTCAAGGATATGTTTGGCGAGGGATTCTCAAACCAATACGACTATCGCACATGAAATTTTCCCAAATAATAAAGGGATTGTTATGCGAAAGCCTCTCGAACCAATACACCTGCCGGACTTAGATACATTATAACTTGTCGAGGGAAAGTTTTCCAAGTAACTTATGAAATAATGCGGCTGTCTGGCTTGGAAAAATTTCGACCAAATCGATGGAAAGTTTTGCGAGTGCCTCTCGAAACAATGCGATTGTCTGACTTGAAAGTACTTTTACTAGTTGCGGGAAAGTTATATGAGTGACTCTTGATCCAATAGTGAGGTCAGTCTTGGATATATTCCGTCTAGTCGGAAAAAAGTAATGTGGATGACTTTTGAACCAATGCGGCGGTAGGAATTGAAATGCCCCGACTAGTCGAGGGAATGCTATTCGAGTGCAAATCTAACAAAAAAAAACTATCAGATTTAGAAATATCACGGCTAGTAAAAAGAGAAGTCTGCGTGTCACTTGTGAATCAATAAGATTTACCGAATTGGAAATATAACTACTAGTCGTATGTCATGTGCCTCTCGAACCAATGAGATCATCGGACTTGGAAATATTAGGACTATTCGAGAGAATGTTATGCGAGAGACACTCGAAACAGTTCGTCTGACGGAACTGAAAATATTTCGTCTAATCGACGGAAAATAACGCGAGTGACCTGTGAAACAATGCGACATTCGTATTTAGAAAGATTCCTATTATTCGAGGAAATTTTATGCGAATACCTTCATTACCAATCCTACTTTCGAACCTCGACATATGACGGTTAGTCAAGGGAAAGTTATTGGAAAGTCTAGAACAAATACGGCTGTTGGACTCGGATATATTCCAACTAGTCGAAGCAATGTTATTCGGGTGCCTTTCGAACCAAGGTAACTGATGGTCTCAGAATTGCTCTGATTATTCGAGGGAAAGTTATGCGAGTAACTTGTGGACCAATGCGACAGTCAAGCTTGGAAATATTCTGACAGGTAGTAGGGAATTATCGACTAGTCATGCGATTGACTCTCGAATCAATGCGACTAGCGGTCTTGGAAATATACCGTCTAGTCGTGGGAAAGTTATGCAAGTGGATCTCCAAAGAATGTGACTGTCTGAATTGGAAATACCCCAATTAATCGGGGAATGGTTCTGCGAGTGACATGTGAACAAATGTGACTATTAAGGTTCTAAATATACCGACTAGTCGCGGGAAAATTACTCGAGATCCTCTAGAAAGAATGCGATCGTCGGACTTGGAAATATTATGACAAGTCGAGGGAAACTTATGCAAGTTACTCTTGATCCAATACGGCGGTCGAACATGGAAATATTCCGACTAGTCGAGAGAAAGTAATGCTAATGCCTTTTGAATCAATGTGGAGGTAATTCTTGGAAATATCCTGTATAGTTGAGGGAATGTTACGAGAATGACCCCCGAACCAATCTGGTATTCGGACTTGAAAATATACCGATTAGTCGGGGGAAAATAATACGAGTGCGAGTCGAAAAAATGCTTCCGTCGGATTTGCAAATATTCTGAATAGTCGAGGGAAAGTTATGCGAATGAAACTCAAGTTAACGCAACAGTCGTACTTGGAGATACCCCGTCCAGTCGAGCGAATTTTACGCGAGTGAATTGTGATACAATGAAACTGTCGGGGTGGAGATATACTGACTAGGCGATGGAAAGTTAAGCGAATGCCACTCGAACCAATGCGTCTGACCGAATTGGAATTATTCTAACTTGCCCGGGGAAATTTATGCCAAGGCATATCGGTACAGTGGGACTGTCGGACCTGGAAATATTCCGACTAGTCGAGGAATAGTAATGCGAGTGACTTGTGAGCCTATGCGAATGACGTGATTGGAAATATTACGACAAGTATACGGAAATTTATGCGAGTGACCTTCGAACCAATGCGGCTGCCGGTCTTTAAAACATTCCGACTAGTCGAAAGAAAGTTATGCGATTGCCTCTCGGGCCAATACGACTGTCGGACTACGTACTATTCCGCCTAATCGAGGGAATGATATGCGAGTACCTCTTGAAATAATGGGTCTATCGGACTTCGTAATATACACATTAGTAGAGTGAAATTCATGCTATTGACACTCGACCAAATGAGATAGTCAGACAGATATATTCCGAAAGAAGGAAAGTTCTGTTAGAGATTTGTGATCTAATGCTACTATCGGACTTGGAAATATTCCGACTATTCAAGCGAATGTTAAGCAAATGCGTTTGGAACCAATACGATTTTCGCACTTATAAATATTCTGACTACTTAAGGGAAAGTTATGCGAGGTCCTCTAGAACTAATGCGACCTTTGGACCTAGAAATATTCTGCATAATCGTGGGAAAGATGTGAATGTGCCGCTCAATACATTGCGACAGTCCGAATTAGAAATATACCGACTAGTCGGGGGAAATTTATGCGATAGCCTCTCGAACGGATGCGACTGTCGAAAGTACTAATATTCCGCCTATTCGAGGTAAAGTTATGCGCGTGACTTGTTAAAAAATACAACTCTCGGATTTGGTAACATTCCAAAAAGTCGAAGGATAGTCATGCGTGTGTCTATCGAACCAATGCGACTGTCGAACTTGAAATTATCTGTGGAGGGAATTTATGCGAGCGTTTTCCAAATAATGCGATTGTCGAAACTAGAAATATTCCGTTTAATCGAGAGAAAGTTATTAGAATACCTCTCGAACCATGGAGAAAATTGGATTTGGAAATATTCCGACTAATCGAGAGGAAGTTATGCGAACATCTCTCAAACAAATGCGACTGTCGTACTTGGAAACATTCCGAATAGTCGAGTGAATTTTATGAGAGTACCTTTTGAATCAAAGAAACTCTCGGACTATGAACATTCCGATTATTCGAGGGAAAGTTATGCGAAAGCCTTATGAACAAATGCGACTATTGAACCTGGAGATATTCCAAATAATTGAGAAATGATTGTGTTAGTGCAACTCGAACCAATGCTTCTGTCGGGCTTAGCAATATTCATTTCTGCCGAGGAAAAGTTAAGCGAGTGCATCTCAATACAATGCGACTTATGGACCTAGAAATATCCCGATTAGTAGTAATGTTTTAAGTGCGGGCCGAGAACCAATGCGATAGCCGGAATTATCAATAGTCCGTCTTGTCGAAATAAGATTATGTGAGTGACTTGTGATCCAATGAGATTATCGAACTTAGAAATATTCCGTCTAGTGGAGGTATAGTTATGAGAGTGATTTTCGAGAAATTCTACTGTTTGACCAAGAAAAATTCTAACTAGACGAGGAAAGATGTGAGAGTGTCTTGTGTACCAATGCCACTGTCGTATTTGGAGATTCTCCTATTCTTCTAATTCCTATTACTTAAAGTACTTTTACTAAAGTAATTGATCCAACTGTCTTGGTTATATTCTTACGCCTTCTAACCAGAATTGCCTTCACCGAGTGCGTTGATCGTATGTTTTTCTATTTTCCAAGTCCCTTACTTGAAGTATTACCACCAAAACATGTTCTTTCTTTTCATTCTAAGTCTCTTGACTTAAAGAACTTCTATTAGAAAACTTTAGTTGTGTTCTTTCCTCCCTTTTTTAAGTCCCCTTATTTAAAGCACTTTTAAAGTACTTAGGTTGTATGCTCTTTCCTCTCCAAGTACCCTCCCTTAAAGTATATTACCGAAGTACCTTCACTATGATTGATTATTTTTCACCCCTTCCAAGTCCTGTTACTCAAAGAACTTTTACTACAGAATCGTGATTGTATGTTTTCTCTTTCCATCCCAAAATCCTCTCATGTAAAGTATTTCCACCAATGTACTTAATCCTATGTTCCCTCTTTTCCTTCAAAGTCGTCTCACGTAAAGTACTCTTACAAAAACACTTGAATTATATGTCCCTCCTCCTCTCTTCCAAGCTCTTCTACCTAAAGTACATTCACTAAGTTACCTTGACTATATGCTCTTTCTTTACTTCGTATGTTCATCTACTCACAGTACTTTTGCAAAAGCACTTAATTGCAAGATAATTCTTTCCCTTCTAAGTCCTTTTACTCAATGTACTTGAGTAATTCTACTAATGTACTTGATTATATGTTCTGTTGCTTCCAGTTCATCTTACCCAAAGTACTTTGCCTAGGAATTTTGATCTTTTGTCCCTTCTTCTTACAATATGCCCATTACTTAAAGTTATACTAACAGAACCTTAATCTTATATTCTCTCTTTTCCTCCTGAGTCCCTTTACTAAAGGTACTTTTATGAAAGAACTTTGATATTATTTCAATCTTCTTCTCCGAACGCCATTTACTTAATGTGCCCTTGTTAGAGTACCTTGATTACATGTTCTTTCTCTTCTCCTCTAAGTGCTTTACTTAAATTGTCTTAATAGAGCACCCAGAATAAATGATCTCTGCCCATTCTTTTAAGCCCTTTCATTTAAAGCATTTCGCTAATGTACCTCAACTGTTGTCCGACCATCGCACCGTCACTCCACCATTACTGGAACTATAACTGAGAGGTACTACTTCCCTTCACAATTTATTATTATTATTACATTTTTCTTAATGCGTATTTCTTCAGCTTAAAAGTTTTCTTTCGTGGTCTTCTTTCTTATATTTAATTAAGAAGTAGCCCTTTTAAATTCCATGATGGTGACTCGTGGGGAAAAATATTCTTTATGAATAACTTTGTTGTTTTCCTCGCAGCTCAGCAATTCGCAATGCGTCTGTGCAGAAATGCAAGAATCCGGCTTCTCCTTCTACGATATCTCGCACTACCTTCAGTACAGCGACGAGATAAAGAAGCACCTTAGGCACTTGGAAACAATTCTTCGTGCTTTAATGGGGGAGAGAGTAATAGTATCACAGGACGCCAACACACGATTTCCTTTCTCGGGCGCTCAGAGCACAGACGAAAGAGGCTCGAAGTAAGAAGCCCTCAGCTGGGCATTTGGACTAAAAGTTATTAACGACGTACAGGAGCTACCTACATTCTAGATCATGAGAGGTTCCTCAAAAATCGACGTAACCCTCTCGTCGCAATCCATGCGTCGACTTATTGGCCGATGGAAAGTAAGAAGAGGCTGGACTTTCAGTGACCACAATTCAATAGACATCGCGATACATCCCCGAAGGCCGAGACGGGTCGGTGGGGCGGTGCTCGGGGTGAGGGAAACTGGTGGTTCAATACCAGAAGAGCCGACTGGGACCCGTTCGCTGGCTTTCTCTCAAAGCGGCAAGGCTAGAGGGATGCAGTTTAGTATCGGCTTCAGAAGTAGAGACACGAGTCAACAAGCGCACTAGTGTGCTAAAACCGCCTGCTGTGAATCTATTCCCCGCAAATAGGCATACCAGAAGTCCAACCAATGGAGGACATCAGCGCTATTGAACAAGAAGAAAGCGGTAGCTAGGTTGAGACGCGCTTTCCAGTGTGAAAATGAATATCAGACACTCCTCGGGTTAATGCACGAGTATTGTTCAACGCTGCGGGCATACAGCAAAGAAGTACGACGTGCCAAACTAATAAGATGGAGAAAATTCGTTACGGAACATGGCAACGCGGATCCGTCAGGGAACGTTTACAAACAACAGACGGGTATACTACGAGCCGAATGAGTAACTAATAATCATAAACAAGATGGAGGAAAGACAAAGAACATCCAAGAAACGGCAAGATGCATTCTCAATAAGCCTGTCCCGGACGATAGCGTATCCTAAGACATACCATAACTGCGAGCGGTCCGGAATTTCACAAGAAAGATTCTCGAAACGGCGAATGCCCCTCTCTTCACGGAGAAAGAGGTCGCGCGGGTCATAGGGTCCCACAAAAACAACAAAGCCCTGGGGCCGGATCTCATCGAGGTATGTGTGCTCAAAAAAGCATTCACCGTCATCCCATCCCAATTCATAGACCTTTTCAACGGATGCCTTCAATGAGGTATCTTCCCGTTTTTGGGCTCCTTAGGAGCATTCCTGAAGCGCGACAACAATCACACAGAAGACCCCTAGCCCTGTCGACCGATATGCCTTCTCTCCGCCATAGGGTAGGTTCTGGAAAGGCTGCTGAAACTGTGCATCACCAAACCCTCCTACGCGTCAGGAAAATCATGGGACAAACAGTTTACTATTTGTATTAGTACTACTGTTACTATTATTACTATTATTACTATTATTACTATTACTATTACTATTACTATTACTATTTTTATTAATATTATTATTACTATTTCTGTTACTGCTTTAATTAATATTGCTATTACTATTATAATTATTATTATTACTATTATTACTATTATTACGATTATTACTATTATTAATATTATTACTATTATTACATTTATTACTATTATTATACTTATTACCATTATTATTATTTTTTTTTATTATTTCTATTAGTAATATTATTACCATAATTACTATTATTACTGTTACTACGAATATTACTATTAATACTATTGTTACTATTATTACTATTATTATTAATATTATTATAACTATTACTATTACTATTATTATTAGTATTACTATTGCTATTATTACTATTATTATTATTATTAGTATTACTAGTAGTATTATTACTATTATTACTATTATTTCTATTATAAAATCTATTACTATTATAATTAATATTACTGTTACTATTATTACCTTTATTACTATTATAATTATTATTACGAATATTAGTTTAATTATTATAATTACTTTTACTTTTACTATTATAACTATTATTACTATTATTGCTCTTATTTCAATTACCATTATTATTAGTATTACTGTTAGTATTATTACTATTATTACTATTATTACTATTATTACTATTATTACTATCATTATTATTATAATAACTATTTCAATTATTGCTATTATTCGTATTGCTGTTAATATTATTACTATTATTACTACTATTACTATTATAAATATTACTACAATAACTACTATTATTACTATTTTTACTATTATTTCTATTAATACAATTATTAATATTAATAATATTATTATTATTATTATTATTGTTATTACTTTAACTACTACTATTACTACTATTATTATTATTACTTTTACTATTATTATTATTATTAGTATTACTATTAATATTATTACTATGAATACAATTATCGTTATTCTTATTATTACTATTACTATTATTATTATTAGTATTATTAGTGTCATTATTACTTTTATTGTTATTATTTTATTTCTATCATTAATACTATTACTAATATTACTATTATTACTATTATTTCTATTTTCGCTATTATCGCTATTATTACTATTATAACTATTATTACTATTATTATTATAATTATTATTACTATTTCTATTTTAGTCAATAATAGTACTGCTACTACTATTATTACTATTCTTACTCTTATTATTACTATTATTACTATTGTTATAACTATTACTAATATTGTTATTATTATTATTATTATTAATATTATTACTATGATGAATATCATTACTAATATTTCTATTATTAATATTATTAGTATTATTACTAATATTCTTATTATTACTATTATTATTACTATTAATACTATTATTACTGTAATTATAGTTATTATTACTATTATTTCTATTATTACTATTATAACTATTATTACTATTAAAAATATTATTACTATAATTACTATTAATACTATTACAGCTCCTATTAGTACTCCTAATAGTATTATTACAATTATTAATATTATAAGTATAATTATTATTATTATTATTATTATTATTATTATTATTATTATTATTATTCTTATGATGTTTTATTATTATGATTATTATTATCAATATAACTATTATAACTATTACTATTACTATTACTATTAATTTTATTCATATTATTATTTTTATAATTATTATTATTATCATTTTTATTATTATTACTTTTATTACTAATATTATTATTATTATTACCATTATTGCTATTATTACTATCATTAATATTAGTATTATTATTATTATAATTACTTTTTCTATTACTATTATTACTATTATAATTAATATTGTTACTTTTAATATTATTACTATTATTATTATTATTATTACTATGATTATTATTATTATTTTTATTATTATTATTATTATTATAATTATTATTATTATCTTTATTATTACTACTATTATTACCATTATTATAATTATTACTATCATTATTATCATTATTAATATTACTATTATTACGATTATTACTATTATTAATATTATTATAACTATTACTATTAATGCAATTGTTAGTATTGCAAATACTAATATTACTATTATTACTATTTATACTATTATTATGATTATTAACATAACTATCATTATTATTACCATTATTACTATTACTAGTATTATTATTATTATTAATATTGTAGTTATTATTATTATTATTATTATTATTATTATTATTAATATTATCATCACTATTACTATTCTTATTAATATTGTTACTATTATTACTATTATTACCATTAATACTATTTTTAATATTACTACTATTATTACTATTATTAAAATTATTATTATTATAATTAATATTGCAATTAATAATATTATTGCTATTATTACTAATATTACTATTACTACTAACACTATTTACACTATTATAACTATTATTACTATTATTACAATTATTATTATTATTATTATTACTATTTCTTTTATTATTACTATTAGTATTACTCTTACCATACTACTATTGTTACTATTACTATTTCTATTACTTTTAATACTATTATTAGTATTGTTATTATTATTACTACTATTATAATTATTATTATTAATATTAGTATTACTCTTACTATCAATACTATAGTTACTATAATTATTACTATTACTATTAATACTATTATTTGTCTTACTATTACTAGTATTACTTTTATTATTTTTATTATTATTATTATTACTATTATTACTATAATAATTATTATTATTACTATTGTTACTATTATTATTATCATTACTATTATTTCCATTATTATTATTATTGTTATTATTATTACTATAATTTTAATTATTATTATTATTACTATTATTATTATTATTATTAATATTATTATAACTATTATTATTATTATTATTATTATTATTATTATTTTTATTTTTATTATTATTACTTTTATTATGATTATTAATATAGTTATTATTACTATTATTATTATTATAGTTATTATTTATATTATTACTACTATTTCTATTACTATTGCTATTATTATTATTATTATTATTACTATTATTACTATTATTATTTTCATTTCAATATTGTTATTGTTATTGTTATTGTTATTGTTATTGTTATTGTTATTGTTATTATAGTTATTGTTATTGTTATTAATGTTATTTTGTTATTGTTGTTATTGTTGTTGTTGTTGTTATTGTTATTTTTATTGATATTATTGTTATTGTTGTTGTTGTGATTGTTATTGTTATTGTTGTTATTTTATTGTTATTGTATTTGTTATTATCCTATTGTTGATATAATTGTTATAGTTATTGTTATTGTTATTGTTATTAGAATTATTGTTATTGTTACTTTATTGTTATTATTATTGCTATTGTTATTATTATTGTTATTGTTATATTATTGTTATTACTATTATTATCATTAAAATTATCATTATTATTATTATTATTATTATTATTATTATTATTATTATTATAATTAATATGATTATTGTTATTATTATTATAATTAATATTATTATTATTGTTATTGCTATTGTTATTGTTATTGTTATTGTTATTGTTATTGTTATTGTTATTGTTATTGTAATTGTTATTGTTATTGTTATTGTTATTGTTATTGTTATTGTTATTGTTATTGTTATTGTTATTGTTATTGTTATTGATATTATTATTGTTATTGTTATTGTTATTGTTATGGTTATTGTTATTGTTGTATAATTGATTATTTTACAAAAAAGTTTCAAGAAATCTTCATTCTTGGTCAAAATATTACAATAGATAAAGGAATGATACCGTGGCGTGGACGATTGAGTTTTAAAGTTTATAATCCCTCAAAAATTACAAACTACGGTATACTTGCCCGGATGCTGTGTGATACCGTTACGGGATATATTTCACGTTACAAAATATACTCTGGCATTAAAAAACCTTAAGGATACAGTGATAAAACTATTGAAAAATGTTACTGGAAAATGGCATCACTTGTATATGGATAACTAATATAACCGTGTGGAACTTGCGAAAGATATACTTACGAAAAAAATTCGCGTTTGTGGAACGCTGCGTAAGTATTTAATCTGTAAATCTTGTGGAGTTGTGCCTCACCTTGGAGATTGCTTTGCTTCGTTTTATTTAAAAAATAAATTCTAAGTTTTCAACAAAATATAAATAAATAGATAAATATGTAATACAAAAAAATCTTGTACTTATGTACATATATATACCCTCACAATTTCGAGAAAATCGAAAGAGAGGGTTGAGACATGGGAATTGACGATAAGATTAGTAAACAAGAACATCGAAAAACCGCAGGCAATAAGCGAAATTATGTAAGTCGATTCCACCGACACGACACGAAAAAATCTAAATTACATGCGAACGACATAGTGTTAAAATTATTATGGTTATTAACATGATCTTTATGATTATTTTAATGATTATTTTTATTTTTCTTCTTCTTCTTCTTATTATTATTAGTATGAATATTATGATTATTATGATTGTTATAATGAATAATTTTTGATTATTATTATGGTTACTGTGATTATTATTAGGATTATTATGATTATTAGGATTATTATTGTTATCATTATAATTATTACGGGTATTGTGGATATTATGATTATTATGGCCTTTATAATTATTATTATTAGTATTATGGTTAATTTAATAATTATTATGATTATTACTTTTATTATATTCATTATTATTCTTAATGTGATTATTATTATGATTATAACGATTATTACGATTGTTATTATGATATTTATTATGATTATTATGATTATTATTATTATTATTATAATTAATATGATAATTATGAATATTATTATGATTACTATAATCATTATAATTATTGATATAATTATTACGATTATTATGATTATTATGATCATCATTATGATTATTTTAATTGTTATTACACTTATTGTGTTAATTATGGTAATTATAATTATTACTCTGATTAGTATGATTATTATGAATGTTACTATTACGATTATGATTATTGTTATGATTATTATGATTTTTTGTCCGTTATGATTGTTATTACGATTATTATGACTATTATTAGAAATATTATGCTTATTTTGAACTATTCAGATTATCATTATATTTATGATTACTAATATTAATATTATGTTTATTATTATTACTGCTATGATTATTATGATTATGATTATCATTGGAACGATTATTATAATATTTATTATGAGTATTATGATCATTATTATTGTCATTATGATACTTATTTTGATTATTATACTTATAATGATTATTTGCAGGAGATTTATGATTACCAATATGTTTATTATGACTATTAAAATTATTATAATTATGACTATTATGATTATTATGATAATTATTATATATATTATCATTGTTATTGCGATTATTATTATTATTATGAATATTATTATGATTACTATAAAAATTATGATTATTACAATTATTATGATTATTACTATGATTATTATTAAGATTATTAAGACTATAATTATAATAATTGTGATTATTATTACGTTTATATTTACGATTATTATGATCATCCTTATGGTTGTTATGATTATTATTATGACTAATATGTTTATTATAATTAATATGAATATTATTCTAATTATTATGGTTATTATGACAGTTATAATGATTCTTAAGGTTATTAATATGAGTATTATGTATATTATTATTATTGTATTTATTATTAATATTATTATATTTATTATTATGACTATTAGGATTATTATTAATATTAAAATGATAATTATGATTTTGATTACGATTATTATGAGTTTAATTCTTTTTACTACATTAGTTTCCTTCGAATATTCGGAATATTTCCAAGTCCGGTAGTCGCATTGTTTCGAGAGCCACTCGCATAACATTCCATCGACTAGTCGGAATATTTCCAAGTCCGACAGTGGCTTTGGTTTGTGTGGCTCTCGTATAACTTTCCCTCGAAGAATTGCAACACTTATAAGAACCGTATTGGTTCTAGAAGCACTTGCATATTTTTCACATGACTATTCGGTTTATTTCAAGCGCGACTGGCGCATTTGATCGTGATTTACACACATTACATTCTTTCGAATAATCGGAATACTTCAAACTCCGACAGTTGCATTAGTTCGAGAGGCACTCGTATAAGTATCCCACGACTAGGCGCAATATTTTCAGTTCCAGCAGTAACAATGGATCATCAGTTTCCATGTTGATCCGTGACTAGTCAGGATATTTCTAGGTCCGAAATACCTAGTTGTTCGAGAGGCACTCGAAAAACTTTTCCCCGACAAGTTGGAATAGTTCCAAGTCCGACAGTCGCATTGGTTCACGAGTTACTCGCATAATTATCCCTCGCCTAGTCAGTATATTTCTAACCACTACAGTCGCATTGGTCCTAGAAGTACTGGCAAATTTTACTTTCGACTAGTCGTAATATTTCAAAGTCCGAAAACCGCTTTGGTTCGAGGGGCATTCGCATAACTTTGCCTCGACTAGTCGAAATATTTCCATGTACGACAGTTGTTTGGTTCAAAAGTCACTTGCATAACTTTCCTTCGACTAGACGGAATAATTCTTAATCCGACAGCTGCATTGTTTTGAGAGGCGATCGCATAACTTCCCTCGACAAGTCGAAATATTTCCAAGTCCGACAGCTCCATTGGATCGAGGGACACTTGCATAAATTTTCCTGGACTAGACGAAATATTTAGAAGTCCGGCAATCGCATAGTTTCCCGAGATACTCGCACTACTTTCCCACGAATAGTCGGAATAGTTCCAAGTTTTACAATTGCATTTTTCGAGTATATAAATTTCTTTCGACTAGTCGGAATACAACCAACTCTGACAGTCGGATCGATTCGAAAGGCAGTCTTATAAATTTCCCTCTATTAGTCGGAATATTTCTAGATCCGACAGTCGCATTTGTTTGAGAGGCACATTCATAACTTTCCCTCGACTTGTTAGAATATTCCCGATTTCGACTGTTGCATTGGTTCGGAAGGCCCTCGCATAACTTTCCCTCGACAAGTCGGAATATTTCCTAGTCCGAAAGTCGCATTGGTTCACAAATAACTCGCATAATTCTCCCTCGACTAGTTGGAATACATCAAAGTCCGACAGTCGCATGGGTTCGAGAGGCACTCGCATAACTTTCACTCGCCTAAGTGAGTGGAGTATTTTGAAGACCGATAGCTGCATTGGTTCGAAAGAAAATCTCATAACTTTCCCTTGACTAGTCGGTGTATATCCATATCTGACCGTCTCTTGATTCAAGATTATCTTAAATTACTTTATCTCGACAAGTCGGAATAATCCCAAGGCCAACAGTTCCACTTGTTCTAGAGGCCCTCACGTAAATTTCTCCGATCGGTCGGAATACTTCCATGTTCGACCGACGCATTGGTTTTAGAGGCTTTTGGATAATTTTCCCTTGTCTAGTTGGAATATTTCCATAATACTACAGCTGAATTGTTAGAGAGGCACTCGTATAACTTTTACACAACTGGTCGGAATATTTCCAAGTCAGACATTCGCAATATTTCGAAAGAAACTTGCATAACATTCCATCGAATAGTCTGTATATTTCCAAGTATAACAGCCCTATTGATTCGAAAGGCACTCGCATAACTTTCTTCCTGCTTGGTAGAATATTTCCAAGCCCTACAGTCGAATTGAAGTACGAGTAATTCGAATAACTTTCCCCCGACCAGTCAGAATGTTTCCAACCCCGAAAGCCGAATTGGCTCACAGGTCACTCACATGAATTTCCCTCGACTAATAGGAATAGTTCCAAGTACGATAGCCTCATTGGTTTGTGAGGCAGTCGCATAACTTTCTTTCGATTATTCGGAATATTTCCAAGCCCAACAGTCCCATTGGTTCAGGAATAACTCACATAATTATACGTCGACTAGTAGGAATATTACCAAGATCGACAGTCGTTTTGTTTCGAGTGGCACTCGCATAACTTTCACCCGATTAGTAGGAATATTTCCAAGTCCGATGGTCGCATTGTTTCCAGAGGCACTCGTATGACTTTCCCTCGACTAAGCGGAATATCTCCTAGATCGACAACCGCATTTGTTCGAGAGGAACTCGCATATATTTCTCTCGTCCAGGCAGTTTTTTTAGGTCCGTCATCCATAATGGTTCGAGAAGCATTCTCATAACTTTCTCTCGACTTGTCGGAATATTTCCAAGTCCGACAGCCGCATTTGTTTGAGAGGAACTCGCATAATTTGCCCAACTAGTCGGAATATAGCTAAGTCCGACATTCGAATTGGCTCACAAGTCTCTCGCATAATATATCCTGGTCTAGTCGGAATACTTCCAAGTGTGACAGTCGCTTTGGTTCCAGAGTCACTCGCATAACTTACCCTCTACAAGTCGGTATATGTCGCTGTCAAGCTGCCATATTGGCTCGAGAAGCACTAGCATAAATTTCTCGTGACTGGTTGGAATATTTCCAAGCCAAAAATCCACATTGGTTCCAGAGGAATTAACATAACTTTTCACCTACTAGTCAAAGTATTTCCAAGTGCGACATCCGCATTGGATCGAGAGGCAATAGCATAACTTCCTCTCAAATAGTCAGAATATTTCTAAGTCCGACAGCCGCATTGGTTCGAGAGGCACTTGCGTAACTTTTTCTCGACAAATCGGAATTTTTCCAAGTTTGACAGACGCTTTAATTTGTGAGGCAGTCACATAACTTTCTTTCGATTAGTCAAAATATGTCCAAGCCCGACAGTCACATTGGTTCACAAATTACTCGCATAACAATATTTCGACTAGTAGGAGTATTATCAAGAACAATGGTTGCATTGTTTCGAGAGGCACCCGTATAACTCACCCTTGAATAAGCGGAATATTTTCAAAACCAACATCCGCATTGGTTGACGAGTTAATCGCATAACATTTTCTCGACTAGTCGGAATGCTATCAAGTCCGACAGTCGTATTAGTCCGAGAGGAATCGCATAATTTTCTCTTCACTGCTCAGAATATTTCCAGGACTGATACTCGCTTTGGATTCAGAGTAACTCGTATAACTTTCCCTCGACTTGTCTGAATATTTTCAAGACCGACAGTTGTATTGGTTCTCAAGTCACTCGCACAAATTACGTTCGACCGGACGGAATAGTACCTAGTCCGGCAGCCGCATTGATTCGTGTATCACTCGCATAACTTTCCTTTGACTATGTCGGTTTTCTTCAAAGTCCGCAAGCCGTAATGATTCGAAAAGCACTCTCGTAACTTTACCCCTACTAGTTGGAATATTTCCGACTCCTATATTTGCATTGGTTCCAGAGGAAATCGCATAACATTCCCTCGACTAGTCGCGGTATTTCCAAGTCCGACAGTCGCAATGGGTCAAGAATAATTTGTATCATTTTCACTAGACTAGTTAGAGTATTTCGAAATCCGACAGCCGCATTGTTTAGCGAGGCCTTCGCATAGCTTTCCCTCGAAAAGGCGGAATATTACCTAGTCCGACAGTCGTATTGGTCCGAGTGGCGCTCGCATTATTTTCCCTCGACTAGTCGGAATGTTTTCCTATAGCAGCAGCCGCATTGGTTCACAGATCAATCGCATAACTTTATCTTGACTAGTTAGATTTATTCCTAGTCCGACAGTTTTCTTACGAGTGGCCCTCGCATTACGTTCCCTCGCCTAGTCGGATTGGTAACAAGTCCGACAGCCGCATTTGCTCGAGAAGCACTTGAATAAATTTCCCACGACTAGTCGATATTTTTCTAAGTCCGGGAAATGATTTAGTTTTGGAGGCAGTTGTATAACCTTCATTTCAATTATCTGGAAAATTTCCAAAACCGACAGTGGCATTGGTTCACAAATTACTCGTATACTTCGACCATTCGGCATATTACTAAGAGCGACAGTTGGTTTGTTACGAGTAGCACTCGCATAACTTTCCTCTACTAGTCAGAATATTTCCAAGTTCAACATCCGAATTGGTTTGATAGACACTCGCATAACCTACCCTCGATTAGACGGTATATTTCTAAGCCCGAGAATCTCGATGGTTCATAATTCACAGGCACAAAACTCATTCGTATATTAGGAATATATCCTAGTCCAAAAGTCACATTTGTTCGAAAGACACTCGTATAACACTCCCTCGAATTGTGAATATCTTTACAAGTCCGACAATCGCTTTAGTTTGAGTGTCACTCTCATAAGTTTCCCTCGACTAGTCAGAATATTTCTCAGTCCGATGGCCGTATTGTTCCGTTAGTCAGTTTCATAACTTTTTATCGACCAGTTGGAATATTTCCAAGTCCGACAGCTGCATTTGTTCAAGAGGCACTCGCTTAACATTCCCTCCACTAGTTGTGATATTTCCAAGTTTGACAGCCGCATTAGATCGAGCGGCGCTCGAATAACTTTTTCTCGACTATACGAAATATTTCCAATTCCGACAGTCACTTTAGTTCGAGAGGCGAACGCATATCTTTCCCTCGACTACTCGGAATATTTCCAATACCGACAGCCGATTTGGTTCCAGAGACTCTCGTATAACTTTCTCTCGACTAATCGGAATAGTATCAAGTACGACAGCCGCATTGTTTCGAGAGGCACTCGCATATCTTTCCTTGCACTAGTCGGAATATTTTCAAACCCGACAGGCATATTGGTTCACAAGACATTCGCGTAATTTTCACTCGACTAGGCGAAATATTTCCTAGTCCGACGCCGCATTTGTTCGATAGGGACTGGCATAACTTTCACCGACTTGAGGAAATGCAATCAAGACCGATCGTCGCATTGTTTTCAGAATAACTCGCTTAACTTTCCCTCGAGTGATTATATTTCCCTGCCCGTCATTCGCATTGGCTCACAAGTCACTCTCATACCTTCCTTCAACATGTCGGGATTTTTCCAAGCCCGACGGCAGTTTGGTTTGTGTGGCAGTCGCAAAACTTTCCTTCGATTAGATTCGGAATATATCCAATCCCGACAGTCTCTTTGGTTCCAGAATCACTAGTATACCTTTCTCTCTTTTAGTGGAAATATTATCAAGACCGTCAGTCGCTTTGTTTCGAGATGCACTAACATGACTTTCCCTTGAATAGCCGGTATATTTCCAAGTACTGCAGTCACATTGATTCACAAGTCGCTCGCTTATTTTTTTTTACTAGTCGGAATATTACCAAGTTCGACAGGTGAATAAGTTTGAAAGACACTCACATATCTCTCCGTTGATTATACGGAAAATTTCCAATTCCGATAATCGCACTGATTCACAAGTCACTCGAATAACTTTCCCTCGAATAGTCAGAATTTTCCAAGTCCGGCTGCCGCATTTGTTTCAGAGGCCCTAACATAACTTTCCCTTTACTAGTCGGAATAATTCTAAATCCGATAGTCGCTTTGGTTTACAAGTCACACGCATAACTATCCCTCAACTAGGCAGGATATTTCCAAGTCCGGCATTCGCATTGGTCCGAGAGGCAGTTGCTTAACTTTCCCGAACCAGTTGGAAAATTTCTATACCGACAGGAGCATTGGTTCGAGAGGCACTCGATTAACATTCCCCCGACTAGACGAAATTTTTCAAAGCCCGACAGTCGCTTTGATTCACCAGTCACACGCATAGCTTCCCATCGACAAATCGAGATATGACCAAATCCGACCGTCGTATTGGTTCTAGGATCATTTGCATTACTTTTCCTCCACTATTCGGACTATTTCCAAGTCCGACAATCCTATTGGTTCCAGAATAACACTCAATAACTTTCCCTCGACTGGTCGGGATATTTCCAAGTGTGCCAGTCGTAATGTTTCGAGAGGCACTCACATAACTTTCCAACGACGAGTCGGAATATTTCTTAGTCCGTCAGCTGCATTTGTTCGAAATGCACTCAATTTAGTTTACATCCGAAGTTGGAATATTTTTAAGACCGACATCCGCATTGGTTCGAGAAGCACTCGCATAAAATTCCCTCGACTAACCGTAATATTTCCAACCACGACAGTTGCATTGGTTCACAAACTACACTCATAAATTTCCCTCGACTAGTAGAAATATTTCCTAGCCCGGCATTCGTATTGGTTTACAAGATACTTGGATAATTATTAGAGACGCGGAAGAACCTGTTCCAACGCGTGTTAAGGCTGTACTAGGTGCTCTTGCCAGAAGGAGGGCTATGGAAGCATGGAAGTCTGAGGAGCTTGCGTTAGCAGGGACATCAGCAGCAACGGGAATGCGCACGAGGGCGGCTATTGCCGAATGGTTGGCTGAGTGGATTGGGAGGCCGTTCTCCATCGGAACGACATTCCACACCACACAGCTGATGACCGGCCATGGTTGCTTTTCGGCGTACTTAAATAATATAAAGAAGATTCCTCTCCACGGTGTTTCCACTATGGGGGGAATGAGAATACTGCGGAGAACACCCTGATCGACTGCCAGGCGTGGACGGATGCCAGGAACGAGTTGATCGAAGCGATGGGGGGAGGGCAGCTAACCCTTCTCGGGATAGTCAGGGTCTCCCTAACTGTCCCGGGAGGATGGGCGGCCGTTCACACCTTCGCTGGACGGGTCATGCGAACGAAGGAGAATGCTGAGAGGCGCAGGGAACGGTCGCGAGAACAAGGATGTGTGAGTAAACGTGCGGGTGTATACGTGGACAGAAGTGCGAACAATAGGCCGCATAGGAGAGTAGCTCCAGTGCGGCCACCTTGGGCAAGGTTCCGAGCGGTTCAGACGGCGCCTGGCTCAAGCGTCGCTTTGCTGTATATGTATATACGGGAGTCGATGGGCCTGATCAGTGCACCATGTGGAGGGAATCGGGTCAATATGTATATAGTTAGAGAGTAAATGCGTCTCCGGGGGTTCATGGGCCCTTGTCGAGTGCGCCGTATTGGTATGTGTGGAGATGAATGAATGAATGAGAGCAAGGCGAATTCCGGCCTGGCTCACCGAAGAGGGGTGAATTTATAATACGCATATGCGCGATCCCGCCCAATCCCCTTTCTCCTCAACATGTTAGTGATAAGAATTGGGAGGTTTTTTAGTCGGTAGGCGATTCGAACCTGAGTGTATGTTCAGGCGGGTTGAATCCGACACTCCCCTGAGTGCCGGGCTCAGGGGGTCTTTTGAAGGTTTTTCCTCCTGACGAAACAAAAAAAACACTAGGCGGGATATTTCCAAGTCCAACAGCTGGATTTGTTCGAGAGGCACTCGCATAACTTTAACCGTCTAGAGGAAATATTTACAAGTCCAACCGTCGCATTAGTTCTATAATCACTCGCATAAGTTTCCCTCTACTAGGCGGAATATTTCCAAATCCATCAGCCGCACTTGTTCGAGAGTCACTAGCTTAACTTTCCCCCGAATAATCGGCATATTTCCAAGTCAAACAGTCCCATTGGTTCACAAGTTAATCGCATAACTTTTCCTCGATTAGTCGGGATATTTCCAAATCTAGCCGTCGCATTGGTTCGAGAGACACTCGCTTAACTTACTTTCGACTAGTCGGAATATTTCCAAGCCCTACACACGCATTTTTTCGACAGACACTTGCAAAACTCTCCCTCGATAAATGAGAATATTTTCAAGTTCGACAGCAGCATTGGTTCACAAGACACTCGCATAACTTTTCTTCGACTCGTCGAGATTTTCCAAGTCCAAAAGCCGCATTGGTTTGAGAAGCACCCGCATAACTTTCCTCCGTCTAGTAGGAATTTTATCAAGCCCGACAGACGGACGGTTATACAAGACATTCGCATAACTTTCCCTCGACGAATCGGATTATTTCCAAGCCCGATCGTCACAATGGTTCTAGAGTCACTCGCATAACATTCCTTCTACAAGTCAGAATATATCCAATTCCGACAGTCGCTTTGTTTACAAGAAACTCTCCTAACTTTCCTTTGACTCGTCGAAATATTTCCTAGTCCGACAAATACTTGAGTTTGAGATGTTCTTTCTTAATTTTCTCTTCAATTAGTCGAAATGTTTTGAATTCTGACAGCAACATTTGTTCGAGAGGCATCCGCATAACTTTCCCTCGACCATTGGGAATATTCCCAATTCCGACAACTGCTTTTGTTCTCAAGTCGCTCGAAGAACATTTCTTTGTGTAGTCGGAATGATTTCTAGTACGATATTCGCTTCTGTTTGAGTGGCACTCGCACAAAATTTCATAGACTAGTCCGAATAATTCTTAGTCCGACAGCCACATTCGTTCGAGAAGCACTTGTATAACTTACCCGACTTGTAGGAATATTTCCAAGTCCGAATGTCGTATTAGTTCTAGAATCACTCGCTTAAATTTCCTTCGACTATTCGTAATACTTCCAAGTTCTACAGCTGCATTGGTTCGAGTAGTACTCGTATAAATTTCTCTCGACTAATCGGTATATTTTCAAGACCGAACGTCGCATTGGATCCAGAACATGCCGCATGACTTTCTCACGACTAATCGTAGTACTTACAAATCCGACACCTGCATTCGTTCGGGAATTATTCGCATAACTTTCCCTCGTCTAATCGGGATATTTCCAAGTTCGACCGTCGCATTAGTTTCAATATAACTCGCATATATTTCCCTCAACTAGCCAGAATATTTCCAAGCTCGACAGTTGCATTGGCTCAAATGTTACTCGCATAACTTTCCCTCGTCTAGTCGGTATATTTCCTAGATTGACAGCCGCATTGGTTCACAAGACTCTTGCATAACTATCCCTCGACTATTCGGAATATTTCCAAAAACAACCATAGTATTATTTCTAGAATCACTCGCATAACTTTTCCTCATCTAGTAGTAATATTTCCAAATACGACAGCTGCATTGCTTCGAGAATCAACTGCATAAATTTCCATCAGATAATCGGTATATTTCCAAGTCTGAAGGCTGCATTGGTTCGAGAGACAATTGTATAACTATCCCTCGACTAGTCGATATATGTCCAAGACCGAAATAGTTCGAGAGGCACTCGTATAACATTCCCTTGACCACTGGGAATACCCCCAATTCTGACAGTCGCTTTGGTTCACAATTCACGTGAATAAATTTCCCACGACTAGACGCAAAATTTTAAAGTCAGACAGATGCATGGATTCTAGAGGCACTCACATCACTTTTCCCTTTAAGTCGGAATATTTCTAAGCCCGACAGAGGCATTAGTTCTAAAGGCTCTCGCAGAACTTACCATCGACTTGTCGCTAATTTTCCAAGTCCGACAGTCGCATTGGTTTTAGAGTCACTCGCATATTTTTCATACGACTATTCGGAATATTTCCATGCATGATAATCGCATTATTTCTAGAGTCACTCCCATAACTTCCCTTCGCCTAGTCGGAATACTTGCAATTACTACATTCACTTTGGTCCACAAAGTACTTCTATAGCTGCCCCTCGACTAGTTTGTATTAGTTCCAAGTCAGCCGGGCCTTTTGGTTCGAGAGGAACTCGCATAACTTTCGCCGAATATTCGGAATATTTGCATGGCTGACAGTCGCATTGGTTTAATAATCACTCACATTACTTTCCCTCGACAATTTGAAATATTTCCATTTCCGACCGTCGCTTTGGTTCACAAGTCACTCGCATAAGTCCGTTACGACTAGTCGGAAAAATTCAAAGTCTGACAGTCGCATTGCTTCACATATTACTCACATAACTATCCCTCGACTAGTCGGAATATTTCCATGCCCGATAGTCGCATTGGTTTACAAGACACTCGCTTAACTTTCCCCCGACTAGTCGGAATTTTTTCAAGTCCTATCGTCGCATTGGTTCTATAATCAGTTGCATAGCCTTTCCTTGACTATTCAGACTATTTCCAAGTCTGTCCATCGCATTAGTTCTAGAATCATTCGCATACCTTTCCTTCGATTAGTAGTAATATTTCTAAGTTCAACAGCTGCATTGTTCCAAGAATCACTCGCACTACAATCTCTCTAGTAATCTGGAAATTTCCAAGACCGACCGTCGCATGGGTTCCAGAATAACTAGTTTAACTCTCCCTTGACTAGTCGGAATATTTCCTAGATCGACAGATGCATTTACTCGAAAGGTTCTCGCATTACTTACCCGCGGTTAATCTGATTATTACCAAGTCCAACAGCCGAATTGGTTCGAGAGGCACCCGCATTGCATTCCCTCGTCTAATCGGAATATTTCTAGGACCGACAGTCGTAATGTTTCGAGATTCACTCTCATATCTTTTCGTCGATTATTGGGAATATTTCTCAACCTGACAGTCGTATTGGTTTAAGAGACACTCGCATAACTTTCTCTCGTCTAAAAATGTTCTATCGGAACGGTTTCGACTGTCGCATTGTTTCGAGATTCATTTGCATAACTTTTCTTCGACTAGCCGGCATATTTTCATTTCCGACCGATGATTTGGTTCACAAGTCACTCACATAACATTTCCTGGAATAGACGGAATATTGCTAAGACTAATAATCTCATTTGTTCGAGAGGCACCCTCATAATTTTCCCTCGACAAGTCAAAACATTTCCAAGAATATTTGTCGCATTTCACAGATCACTTGAATAAATTTTCCTTTACTATTCGGAATATTCCTAGATCCGACAGTCGCATCTTGTTGAGATTCATTCTCATATCTTTCCTACGACTATCGGTAATATTTTTGAATCTGACAATCGCATTGGTTCGAAAGGCACTCGTATAACTTTCTCCCGTCAAATCGGAATATTTCTAAATTCGACAGTCGCATTGATAACAGAATAACTCGCATAAATTTTATTCTACTTATCATAATATTTCCAAGACCGACCCGTCGCATTGGTTCCAGAATAACTAGCATAACTTTACCTCAACTAGCCGCAATACTTCCAAGTCCAATAGCCGCATTTTTCGAAAAGCATTCGAATAAATTTCACCGACTAGTTGAAATATTTCCTTGCCCGACGTCGCATTGGTATTCTAGTCACTCGCATAATTCTTTCTCGACTTGTCGGACTATTTCAAAGTTTGACAAGTGCATTGGTTCGAGAGGCACTCGCATATCATACCGCTCGAAACAATGCGAATGTCGGACTTGAAAATATTCCGACCTAGTCGATGGAAAGTTTTGACAGGGCCTCTCGAAACTAAATGGCTGCAGACTTGGAAGTATTTCTACTAACTAGTAGGTGGTGGTGGCGGCGGCGGAAGAGGGGGTGGCTGTGCTGCTGGTAAATATACTGGAGGTGGTGGCGGCGGCGGTAGTGGAGACGGTGGCGGTGGCGGTGGAGAAGTCGGTGGAGAAGACGGTGGAGGAGGCGGTGGAGGAGGTGGTGGCGGTCCAGTAGGAGGAATTGGAGTTGGCGGTGGTCTCGATGGAGAATACCCAGTTGGAGGTAGTGAAGGCCGCGACGAAGGGTATGATGGTGAAAAAGGAGTTGTTATCGGTGGTAGAGTCGACGGAGTATATGATAGTGGATAAGAAAATGAAGGCGATGATGGTCTCGAAATAGGGCCTGATGGTGGATAAGGGGTAGGTATTGTGGGCGAAGGTGAATAAGATGGAGATGGTAATAATGGTGGGCTTGAAGGAGCATAGGGGATTGTTGTTGGACTAGGTGGATAAGAAGATTGGGATGGTGGAGGTGAAAGGGGAGCAGGTGGAAGTCTTGGAGGAGGTCGCGATGGAGGATAAGATGGTTGAGGAAAAGATGTAGGAGATGGCGTTGGCTGGCGTAATGCAAAATATGGAGTTGAAGATATTACTATAACTTCTTGTGTTTGAGGTGGTAGTTGTGGAGATGTATAAGATGCTGGTGGTGGTCGTGGGGATGGATACGAAGGAGGTGGTGGCCGTGTTGATGGATATGAAGGATGTGGTGGCCGTGGAGATGGATGAGAAGGTAGTGGCTGAGGAGACGGATAAGATGGTGGTGTTTGAGGCGATGGATAAGATGATGGTTGAGGAGATGGATAAGATGGAAGAGCTGGTTGAAAAGGTCGATAAGGAGCAGGATAATTATAAGTAGGATAACTTGGATAGATGTAACGTTGTGCGGGATGGGCAGGTACGTTCGAACCGACATTTTCAGTCGGTAAGAAGAACGGTACCCTCGGCTTTTTATAGTTATGCGAGTGATTTTCGAACAAATGCGGCTGCCGGTTATGTAAACATGACGACTAGTCGAGGGAATGTCATCCGAGTGTCTCTCGAAACAAAACGGTTGTTGGACTTGAAAATATTCCGTCTAGTCAAAGGAATGTTATGCGAGTGCATCTCGAACTAAGGTAATTGTTGGACTTGGAAATATTCCGACTAGTCGAGGGAATATTATGCAAGTAACTTGTGAACGAATGCGACAGCCAAGCTTGGAAATATTGCGACCTAGTCGAGGGAAGTTATGCAAATTGATTTCGAAAAAATGTGACTGTCTGACTTGGACACATCCCGACTAATCGAGGAATAGTTATGCGAGTGTCTTGTGAACAAATGTTTCTGTTGGGGTTCGAAATATACCGACTAGTCGAGGGAAAATTACTGTCTCGAATGAATGCGACCGTCGGACTTGGAAATATTTCGACATGTCGAGGTAAAGTTATGCGAGTGATTCTCAATTCAACACGTCTCTCGTACTTGTATATATTCCGATTAGTCGAGCGAATTTTATACTAGCGCCTTCCGAACCAACGCGTCCCACTTACTTGGAAGTTTTCTCACTAGTTGAAGGAAAATTATTCATATTCCTCTCGAACCAATGTGGCTGTCTTACTTGGAAATATTCCAATTAGTAGAGGAGAAGTTATGCGAGTGCTACTCTAAAGTATGCGACCTTCGGACCAATGTGGCTGCAGGACATGAAAATATTTTGATTAACAGAGGGAAAGTTATGCGAGAGCCTTCCGAGCCAATGCGGATGCCTGACCTGGAAATATTGCAGTTGTTCGAAGAAAAGTTATGCAAGTGTATCTCGAACAAATGCGACTGTCGTACTTGGAAAGTATTCGGCCAGTCGGGAGAATGTGGTGCAAGTGCCTCTCCAAACAACACTACTGTCGGACTTGGAAATATACCGTCCAGTCGAGGGAATGTTATGCGCATTCCTATAGTACCAATGTTGCTGTTGAACTTGGAAATATCTCAACTAGTCGAGAGAAAGTAATGCGATTGCCTTTCAAACCAATACGGCTGTTGGACTTGGAAATATTCCGAATAGTCGTAGGAATGTTATGCAAGTGCCTCTCGAACCAATAAGACCGTCGGACTTTGAAATGTATGGCTTAGTCGAGGGATAGTTATGCGAGTAACTTGTGAGCCAATGTGATCGTTAGGTTTGCTAATATATCAACTTGTCGAGGGTTAGTAATGCAAGTAACGTGCGAACCAGTGCGACTCTCAGACTTGAATATATTCCGACATATCGTAGGAATGTCGTGCAAGTGCTACTCGAACCAATGCGCTGTAGGACCTAGCAATCTTCATTTCTGTCCAAGGAAAGTTAAGCGAGTGCATCTCAAACCAATGCGACTGCTGGACCTAGAAATAATCCAACTAGTAGTGGTAATTTTATGAGATCGCGCCTAGAACCAATGCGATCGCCGGAATTATCAATACTCCGTCTTGTCGAAGTAAGGTTATGTGAGTGATTTGTGAACCAATGAGACTGTCGGAATGGAACTTCTCCTATGCCTCTAATTCCAGTTACTTAAAGTACTTTTACTGAAGTACTTGATCCAACTTGGTCTTGGTTATTTTCTTTACGCCCTCCAACCAGAAGGACCTTTACCAAGTACGTTGATCATATGTTCTTCTCCTCTTTTTCCTTACTTAAAGTATTAGCACCAAAACAGTTATAACACGTTCTGTCTTTTCATTCTAAGTCCCTTGACTTAAAGTACTTTTACTAAAGAACTTTGGTTGTGTTCTTTCCTCCTTTCTCTATGTTCCTTATCTAAAGCACTTTTAAAGTATCTAGGTTGTATGCTCTTTCCTCTCCAAGTACAATCCCTTAAAGTATGTTACCAAAGTACCTCCACAATGATTGATTATATTCCTCCTCTTCCAAGTCCTATCATTCAAAATACTTTTAATAAAGAATCTTGTTTGTGTGTTTTATCTTTCCTTCCCAAACATTTCATGTAAGGTATTAGCAAACTACTTAGCTATACCAAACTACTTAGTCATATGTTCCCTCTACTACCTAAGGTACTTTCACTAAATTACCTTGAATATATGCTCTTTCTTTAGTCCCTATATCCTTCTAATCAAAGTACTTTTGCCAATGCACTTGATTGCAAGATCATTCTTTCCCTTCTAAGTCCCTTTACTCAAGGTACTTCTAGTAATGTACTTAATTATATGTTCTGTTGCTTCCAAGTTATCTTACCCAAATTACTTTACCTAAGAACGTTGATCATATGTCACTTCCTCTCTCAATATGCCCTTTTACTTAAAGTCGTACTATAATAACCTTGATCATGTATTCTCTCTTTCCCTCCTGAGTCCCTTTACCTAAAGTACTTTTATGAAAGAACATTGATCTTATTTAATTCTTCTCCCCTCTAAGCCCTCATACTTGTAGTGCCCTTGTTAGAATACCTTGATTGCATGTTCCTTCTCTACTCCTCTAAGTGCTTAACTTAAATTGTCTAAATAGAGCATCCAGACTAGATGATCTCTGCCCACTTTTTTGAGCTTTTTCATTTAAAGAATATCACTAAAGTACTTCAACCGTTGTACGGTCATCGCAGCGTCACTTTACCATTAATGGAAGTATAGCTCATAGGTACTACTTTACTTCATAAATTATTATTATTATAACTTTTCTTTTTTTTAAAGCGTTTTCTTTCAATATAAAGGTTTTCCTTCGGCTTCTTCTTTTTTTAAATTTAATTAAGAACTTGCCCCTTTAAATATCATTACGGTTGCCCGAGGGGAAAAATATTCCGGTGGTAAACTAGCCTCCCGTTCGGATCTCTAGGTGGAGACATTCCCAGGGGCGATTAGCGCGGAGAGGAGTAACTCGCGCATAGCGCCGCTGAATGCAGATAGCGCGACACCGAAGGTAACGAGTAGATGCACTTCCGGCGTAGGACAGCGTAGGAACGCCGTAACACGCCGGACGAGAGCGCGGTCGTCGTCCAAGGCCGCTCACCAATCGAACTCCCGCTGCGTTCCTACCCCCGCACAGCCCGCGTTGTATCAGGTGGTAGCCATTCTTCGAGAGGCTATAATAGTTTTGGGAAGGTGCGATAGAAGTTTACTGAGGCCATCTTCTAAGACCGTGTAAACAAATGCCGCTGACGCTAAATCGGCCGCGATTAGTTTAGAGGAAAACAGCATCAAAATAGCCACGATAAGTCCTTCCAGTTCGAATATTAGACTGGTCGAATAGAACCCAGGTTGCGGATCGATTGTAACGCGACCGTGATCTCGATCGTACATCCGCATGCATTCCACACAAAACTCCCTGGAAGAGGAACTTACACGACCAGTCCCTACAAAAAGCCACAACCACCGAGACAACAGCGCCAAAAGAACGCATGCAAAAGCCCCCTTACTTCCGATAATAGTGCAAGACGCTGAGCAAGACCGCGTGGTTACATCCCGGGAACCACCGAAAACAACCCTAGAATAGGGTCACCGTGGGTCACATTCGCAGGAACCTGCGAATCCACCCGCGGTACCGAAATGAAATCGGCTATGGCCCCTCCACACGTAAATCATGCGTTCTTAAAAATTCATTTATCGCAGCAAAATATGGGATGTTCTAAAATGGTTACGGGCTAAATGCGCGATCTCATTAGCCAAATACGTTTGGACGTGCAACGTCTACAGGAGCCGTATGTCCAAAAGCAAGGGACAGGATACGAGATTATAGAATTAGGGAACGGGACAAGAATTGTTGCTATTCGCGATGAATGATCCTGGTCTGCGGTCGCGGCGACCAACCCAAACATCACGTTGCTGTTTATTACGCAACTCGCCACTCTGCACTGCGTCTGTGCAGAAATGCAAGCACCCGGCTCCTCCTTCGACGTCGTCTCGTACTACTTTCAGTACAACGACAATATAGAGGAGCACCTTTTGCAATTGGAATCAATTCTTCATGCCCTAAGGGGGAGAGATAAATAGTATCATTGGACGCCAACGCGCGATCTCCTGTCTAGGAACCTCAGAGCACAGACGAAAGAGGCTCGTAGTTAGGAGTTCTCATCCGGGCATCTGGGTTAAAAGTCGTTGAAGTCGTAAAGCAGTCACCTACGTTTTGGACCACGAGATGCTCCTCATACATCGACGTAACCCTCTCGTCGTACTCCATGAGCCGAATTATTGTCCGATGGAAAGTAAGAACATGCGGACGTCCAATGACCACAATTCAATACACATCGCAATACTTCCCCCGAAAACAGAGTTGGTTCGGGTGAGCGGTGATCGGGGCGGCGGGAACAGGAGGTTCAAAACCAAGAGAGCCGACTGGGACCTGTTCGCTTGTTCTCTCTCACCGGGGCAATACTAGAGGGAAGCAGTATCGAATCGGCTTCAGAAGTATAAACACATCCCAACATGCTCACTTTTGACTTACATACCGCGTGCTCAAAGTCTATGACCCGAGAAGGTCATGACCCGGAGAAAGGCTAACCTGAAGTTCAACCCATAGTGGACATCAGCGATAACGATCAATTAGAAAGAGGTAGCTAGATTGAGACAGGCGTTCCAGAGAGAAAATGAATATCAGGCAAGCCTCGGGTAAATGAACGAGTATCGTTCTATGCTGCGGGCTTACAGCAAAGAAGTCCGGCGTGCCAAATTAGTTTATTGAAGGAATTTCGTTATGGAACAGGTCTACGCGGAACCGTGGGGTACGTTTACAAACAACAGGCGGGCAAACTACGCGCCAAAAGAGTAATTAATACTCTTAAACGTGACGGTGGGAAGACCACGAACATCCAAGGAACGGCTAGAGACCTACGCAATACGCATGTCCCGGACGACAGCGTATCCGAAGACACACCAGAATAGCAAACGGTACGGAATTTCTCATGAAAAGTTCTCGAAACGGCGGATGCCCCTCTCTTCACGGAAAAAGAAATCGCGCGGGTCATTGGGTCCCTCAAAACCGGCAAAACCCCGAGACCGGATCTCATCGAGGTATGTTTGCTTAGAAGAGCATTCGCCTTCATCCCTTCCCAATTAGTAGACCTTTTCAACGGATGCATTCAATGAGGTATCTTCCCGTCTAATTGGAAAGAAGCCTCCTTAAGAACACTCCTGAAGGGCGACAACAAAGACACGGAAGACCTCGAATCTTACCGTTTGAAATACCTTCTCTCCGTCATAGGGAAGGTTATGAAAAGGCTGCTAAAGCTGCGCCTGACCGAAACCACAGGCGCGCCGGGAAAACTATCGGACGATAGTTTGGGTTTGTCCCGTGATGTTCCACAGATGACGCAATCTTAGAGATGCATCGAATCGTCTCTGCCTCCTCACGGCGATGTGTCATAGCATTGTTATTCGACATCTCGGGACCCTTCAACAACTTTTGGTGGTTTCTAGTTCGCAAAGCACTCCAAGATCGGGACTGCTCGAGGAACGCCTTTAAAGTGATGACAAGCTACTTCGCGGACCGTAAAATTTCCCTGTGAGAACATGAGGCTTCAAAGCAGGCCTCCATAGGATGTCCACAAGAATCGGCCCTCGGCCCCTACAGCGGCAAACTCATGTTCGACCAGCTCCTCACGATTCTAGAGGTATCCTCGGAAGTCAACGCCATCGCGTACGCGGACGACCTACTCGTCATCGCAGATGGAGACTCATGGAAAGAACTCGAAGAAAAAGGAAATCGCGTGGTTAACAGCATCACCGGATAGTGCACGTCGGCGAAATTGACAATCTCCTAGCGTAAGACGGAAGCGATTGTCCTTAAGAGCGATTGTGTTAAAAGAAAACCCATCGGCAGAAGGGGTGGAAAACGTCCAGATAAAAAGAGGAAAACGGCGAAAAAACCGACCTAGTGAGCAGGCCTCCCACCATAAATATAGGGAACAATAATTATAAATTTAGGAATTTCGTTAGATACCTCTGGGTGTACTTCGATAAAGGGCTGGGGGATACCACACACTGCCGTTTCCTCAACGACAAGATCGGCCCATTGTTCGCAAAGCTAGATAGGTTAGCAGCTAGATAATGGGGACCTCGCCACTGCGCCCTCTGAGCGATCTATCAAGGCATGTTCACGCCTACTCTCACGTACGCGGCAGCAGGATGGTCTGATCTCTGCACGGAAGAAGATTTCAAAAAGTTAAGATCGGCCCTCATCTCGGTCACATCCGTGTATCGCAGAACCTCAACGGAATCCCTCTGCGTCATTGCAGCGGTGTCCACGATAGATCTCCAGTTACTGAAACGAAGAGGACTATACGACATTAGGAAAAATAGTTGTACCGAGACAGCAACACGAAAACCTGAAGACGCTAATATTAAACATGCGATAATAAGGCAGGTCGATTAGGAAATCTCTAGAGTTTGGCAGTCTTGGTGGGAGATCTCATCCAAAGGAAGGACAACATACGTGTTATTCCTGAACATCAAGAACAGGATGGGTGCTTGATTCGTCCCTCCTAACAATTTCACAAGTCAGTTTCTTGCAGGACACGAAGCGATCAAGGCCAAGCTGACGTTGCTGGATATCATCACGGAAGAAGCATGCGAGTGTGGCGAAGAGGACACGGTTTCCCATTACTTCATCGATTGCCCGGTTTTAAAACCATCGAGAGAGGCTCTGGAAGAAATTCTTCGTTAAAAGAGTTGGCAGGAAGCAGCGAGACATCTTGTCTCCACGGCTGAAGCCTTCTCCCTATGAGCGGAATTTTGCAAAAAATCCTTCATCATAAAGGGTCATTAGATCATGAATCCTGTTCAGCCGGGATTGTCGGAGTTTCGGTGATGGGGGTTGGTGCCTGTTATCTCCTCGGGTTAACCCAGTCTCGAACAGAATAGGGTCAGAAATGCTCGTATGTATCTTGCTATTTTTCCTTTTTTTTCTTTTTTCCCTTCACCATCAAACTCTCACTAAAAAACCTGCTATACTTCCATTCCCATCCTATCCTACGGAATGAGAGCTAAGAGTCGTGGCACAGTGAGTAGGTCTCTCCGTCGTTCCCCGTGGGCACTGCCGGCATGAACGTAAGTATGCGTTGCTGCGAGAATGTTGGTCGTGGCTAAACTACTCACCCTGCCCAGCCGACAGGAGTTTTGGGGTTTTCCGAGTCCGGTCACTTGGCCGTGATGGTTGCTGCTAGAGATAGTTCCGTAGCGTATGTCCAAATGGGCAAGATAGCGTAAGTGCAGGCACGCCACGAGTGTCCACCTTTATTATATACTGTCGGATTTGAAGACATTTTGACTAGTCGAGGAAAAGTCATACGAGTACATCAAGAAACAATGCGACTGTCGGACCTAGAAATATTCCAACTATTCGTGAGAATGTTATGAGAGTGCCCCTCGAACCAATGCGATTGTCGGATTTAGAAACATTTCCTCTAGCAGAGGGAAAGTTTTGCAAGTGCCTTTTGAATCAATGCGATTACCGGACTTGGAAATAATCCGATTTGTCGAGGGAAAGTTATGCGAGTGACGTTTGATCCAATGCGACTGTCGTACTTGGAAATATTCCGACTAGTCAAGAGAAAGATACGCGAGGCACTATCTAAACAAAGTGACTGTCGAACCTAGATATAGGCCAACCAACCGGGGAAAAATATGCGAGTGTCTCTCGGACCATTGCGACTGTCGGTCCTCGATATATTCCAACTAGTCGAGGGAAAGTTATGAGAGGGCCTTTCGATCCAATGGGAAAGACAGGCTTGGAAACAGTCCTACTAGTCGAGGGAAAGCTATGCGAATTAATTTCGAACTAATCCGACTGTTTGACTTGGAATTATTCCGACTAGTCGAGGGAAAGTTATTCGATGTCCTCTCAAAACAATGAGACTATCGTACCTAAATTCGAACAAAAGTTATTCGAGTAACTTATGAACCAATGCGACCGTCTCACTTGGAAACATTCCGACTAGTCGTTGAGATATTATGCGAGAACATTTCGAATCAATGCGACTGTCGACTTGGAAACAATGCGCCTAGTCGAAAGAAAATTTTGCGAGTGCCTTTAGAACCAATGCGAATGTCTGACTTGGAAGTAAACCGACATGTCGAGGTGAAAGTTATGCGAGTTCCTCTCAAAACAATGCGACTATCGGACTTAGATATATTCTAATTAGTTGTAGGAGAGTTACGAGTGTGCCTCTCGAACCAATGCGACAATCGGAGTTGGATGCAAATCGAACTAGTCAAGGGAAAGTTATGAAAGTGCCTCTCGGACCAATGCCACTATAGCACTTCGGAATATTCCAACTAGTCGAGAAGAAGTTATTTGAGTGCTTCTCTAATCAGTGCGTATTTCGGAGTTCCAAAAATTCCGTCTAGTCGAGAGAATGTTGGTTGCCTAACTATACAAACAATGACACTGTCTGTTCTGGAATAATTCCGAGGAGCTAGCAGAAAGTTATGCTAATGCTTCTCAAAACAATGCGACTGTCGGACGTAGATATATTCCAATTAGTCCAGGGAAAGTTATGCGAGTAACACTCGAACAAATGCGGCTGTTGGGCTTGGAAATATACCGACAAGTGGAGGGAAAGTTATGCGAGTACCTCACGTACCAGTGCGACTACCTGTCTTGAAATTATACCGACAAGAAGAAGGAAATTATGCGAGTGCCGCTCAGACCAATGCGACTATCGAATATGAAAATATACCGACTAGTCCAGGGAAAGCTGTGCAAATACCTATCAAACCAATGCGACTGTCGGACTTGGAACTTTCCGACTGGTCGATGAAAAGTTATGCGTGTACGTTTCGAACGCAATGCGAATGTCTGACTTGGAAATATTCCGATTAATCGATAGAAAGTTATGCGAGTTACTATCTAAACAATGCTACTGTTGGACATAGAAATATTCCGACTACTCGAGGCAAAGTTATGCGACTTGTGAACAAATGAGACTGTCGGAATAGGAAAAATTGAAACTAAGCGGGGGAATGTTATGCTGGTGTTTTTCGAAACAATTCAAACGTTGGACCTAGAAGTATTCCGACTAATCGAGGGAACGATTTGCGAGTGCCGCTCGAACCAATGCGAATGTCAGACCTGAATGTATTCCTACTAGCCGAGGGAAAGTTATGTGAGTGTTTGTCGAAAAAATGCGACAGTGGGTCGTGGAAATATTCAGACTAATCGAGCGAAATTTGTGCGAATATCTTTCGAACCAATACGAATTACGGACTTGGAAATATCCCGATTAATAAATGGAAACTTATGCGAGTGACTTGTGAACTAATATGACTCTTGGATATAAAAATATTCCGTATTGTTGAGGGAAAGTTATGCGAGTGCCACTCGATCCAATGCGGTTATCAAACTTGGAAATTTACCGACTAGTCAAACAAATGATCTGCGTGTGCATGTTCAAACAATACGACTGTAGGTTTTGAAAACATTCCGACTAGAACAGGGAATGTAATTCGAGTGACTTGTGAACAAATGCGACTATCGGACTTAGATATATTATAATAATAACATTAATAGAATAATTTCCTTTCGACTAGTCGGAATAATTCCATGTTTACATGTTTACATGTCACCTGCATAACTTTCCCTTGACAAGACGGAATATTTCCAAGTCCTACAGTTACGTAGGTTCTTGAGCCACTTGCATAACTTTTCATCTTCTAGTCGGTATATATCTGGGTCCAGCAGTCACATTGGTTCGAGAGGTATTCGCATAACCTTCCCACGACTAGTAAGACTACTACCAAGTCCGATGGTCGCTTTCTTTCGAGAGGTGTTCGCATTCATCGAATAGTCGGAATATTTCTTAGTTCGACTGTCGTGTTGGTTCGAGATTCACTCGCATAACTTTCTCTCGACTAGGATGAATATTTCGAGGTCCGGCAAAAACATTGGCTCGAGAGGCAGTCGCATTACTTTCCCTCGATTATTCGGAATCTTTACTAGTACTCGCATAAAATTCGCTCGACTCGTAGGGATATGTCCAAGTACGACAGTCGTTAATTTGAGAATCACACGCATATTTTTCCCTCGACTAGTCGGAATATTTCCAGGGCCTATCGCCGCATTGGTACAAATGTCACTCGCATTTCTTTCCATCGACTAGGTCGGAATATTTATCAGTTTCTCAGTCACATTGGGTCACAAATTCTTCGCATAACATTTCCCCGACTAGTTGAAATATATCTAATTCCGACAGCCGCATTGATTCGAAAAGTATTCGCATAACATTCCCAAGTCTAGGCGGTATATTTTCAAGTACAACAGTTGCATTGGATCGAGAGTCAATCGTATGACTTTCCCACTACATATCGGAATATTTCCAAGTCCGACGATCGCTTTCTTTCGAGAGACGTCCGCTTAACTTTTCCTCGAATAGTCGGAATACATCTAAGTTAGACAGTCATATTGGTTCGAGAAGCACTCACATAACATTCTCTCGACTAGTCGGGGAATTTCGAAGTAAGTCAGTCGCATTTGTTCGGGATTCACTTCCATAACTTTTCCTCGACTAGGCGGTATATTTCAAAGTCCGTCAGCCGCATTGGCTCGAGAACCACTCGCCTAACTTTTCCTTGATTATTAGGAATATTTCCATGTACAACAATCGCATTGATTCGAAAAGCATGTGCATAATAATCCCTCGTGAAGTCGGAATAGTTTAAAATCCGACATTCGCTTAAATTCGAGTGGCACTCGCATAAATTCCCCTCGACTAGTCGGAATACTTCAAAGTTCGACAGTGGCATTAGTTCGAGTGGAACTCGCATAACTTTCCCAGGACTAAATTCATATTTCAAGTCCGACTGCCGCAATGATTCGAGAGACACTCGCATAACTTTCCTTCGAGTAATCGGTATATTTCCAATTCCAACAGTTCCTTTGGAGCACAATTCACTCGCATAACTTTTCCTTTTCTGGTCGGAATATTTCCGAACTCATCCCATCGGTACGAGTGCCACTCGTATAACTTTCTCTCAACTAATAGGAATATCTCCTACACCGACAGTCTTAATGTTTCGAGAGGCGCTCGCATAACTTTCTTTCGACTAGTTGGAATATTTCCAAGTTCTGAATTCACACTGGTTTACAAGTCATTCACATAACTTTTCTTCGAATAGTGGGAATATACCCAAGTTCCAAAGTCGCATTGGTTCGAGTCGCACCCGCATATCTTTCCCTCGACTAGATGGATTATTTCTAGGTCCGACCATCGCAATGGTTCGAGAGGCACTCGTACATCATTCCCGTGAATAATCGGAATATTTCTAGGCTTAAGTGTCGCATTGTTTCTTGATGCACGCGTTTAACTCTCCCTCGACTAGGCGGAATACTTTTAGGTCTTACGTTTGAATCGGTTCGAGAGGCTCCAGCATAACATTCCTTATCTTAGTCCCAATTTTTCCTAGTCCGACAGTCAAATTCCTTCACCAGTCAGTTGCATAACTTTGCCTCGAGTAGTCGGAATATTTCTATGTCCGACAGTCACATTGGTTCGAGTGACACCCGCACAAATTTTTCTCGCCTATTTGGAATATTTCCAAGACCAGTAGACACATTGGTTCACAATTCATTTGCATAACTTTCCCTCGACTAGAGGGAATATTTCTAATTCGGACAATCGTATTGGTTCGAGGGGCACTCACATAACATTTCCACGAAAAAATAGGAATATTTCTAGGTCCGATAGTAGTATTGCTTCGATGGGCACACGGTAAAATTTGTGTCGACTAGTCGGAATATTCCAAGATACAATTCGTATTGGTTCAAAAGTCACTAGCATAACTTTCCATTGACTATACGGAATATTTTTAGGTCCGATAGTCACATTGGTTATAGTGGCACTCGCATATCTTCGCCACGATTAGTCGAAATATTTCCGAGTCCCAAAGTCGCATTGGTTCCAAAATCAATCGCATACCTTTCCCTCGACTATTCGGTATATTTCCAAATCCGACAGTCGCATTGGTTCGAATGGCATCCGTAAAAATTTTTCTTGTCTATTTAAAATATTTCCAGGAACAGTAGTAGCATTGTCACTCACACTTGTCACTCGCAAAACTTTCCGTCGACTAGATGGAATATTTCTGGGTCCGACCATAGCAATTGTACGAGAGAAAATCACATAATTTTAAACGTCTAGTCGGAATATTTGTATGTCCAACAGTAACATTGTTTCAGGACGTACCCACATAACTTTCCTCCGCCCAGGCGGATTATTTCTAGCTGCAATGTTTAAATTGGTTCGAGAGGCACCAGCAGAACATTTATACGCTTAGTCTTATTTTTTCATGGCCGACAATCGCATTAGTTCACTCTTAAGTTGCATAACTTTGTCTCAAGTAGTCAGAATATTTCTAAGTCCGACAGTGGCATTGGTTAGAGGTGCACTCCCATATTTTTTCCATGACTAGGGGGAATATTTCTGGGTCCGACAATCGCAGTGTTCCTTGTGGCACTCACATAACTTTTCCTCGACTAGTCGGAATATTTTGAAGTCCGTCTGCCGCACTGGTTGCAGAGTCACTCATCACTTTCCCACGAATACTCGGAATATTTGCTATTCAGTCAATCGCATTGATCCACATTTTACTTGCATAACTTTTCATCGACTAATCGAGATATTTCAACGTCAGACAGTCGCATTGGTTCACAAGTTACTCGCATTGATTTCTCTCGACTAATCGGAACATTTCCAAGTCCGACAGTCGCTATTGTAAGAGAGGCATACTCATAACATTCTCTCGGCTAGTTGGAATATATCTAGGTCCGACAGACGCAATGTTTAGGGAGCCACTCGAATAACTTTCCCTCGACAAGTCGGAATGTGAAGAAGTCCGACAGTCGCATTGGTTCGAGAGGCACTCGATTAACTGTTCGACGATTAGACGGATTCTTTCTCAGCCCGAAATATGCACTGTTTCGAGAGGTACGGGCACAGCATTCTCTCGACTAGACGGAAAATTTCAAGTTCGGATGACGCACTGGTTAGAGAAACATTCGTGTAACTTTCTCTCGACTAGACGGAATATTACTACTTCCGACTTATAGTTTCGAGAGGCTTTCGCATAACTGTCCGTCGATTAAGCGGATTGTTTCCAAGACCGTTAGTCGAAATAATTTGAGAGCACTCCCACAAATCTCCTTTGAATAGTCAGAAAGTTCCGAGTCCAACAGTCGCATTGGTTCGAGAAGCACTCGAACAACTTTCCCTCGACTAATTGGAATATTTCTATATCCAAAAGACGCAATGGTTCGAGAGGTACGCACACAGAATTCCCTCGAGCCGACGGAATATTTTCAAGTCCGAAAGATGCATTGTTTAGAAAAGAACCCGTATAACTTACTCTCGACTAGTCGCAACGATTTGAAGTCGGACAATTGGTACCTGGGGCAATCGCTTAACTTTTCCTCGACATGTCGAAAAATTTCAAAGTCTGACAGTTGCATTGGTTTAAGAAGCATTCGCATATCTTTTTCTCGACTAGTCGGAATATTTTACGATATGACTGTCGCATTGGTTCAAGACGCACTAGCATAACTTTCACTTGAATAGTCGGAATGTTTCCAATTCCGACAGTCGCAGTGTTTCTAGAGTTTCACGCATAACTTTCCCTCGACAAGTCGGAATATTTCCAAGGGGAAAGTAACACTGGTTCGAGGGGCTATCACGTTACTATCCCTCGATTAGGCGTAATATTTCTAGGACCGACTTTCGCATTCGAGAGTCCCTATCATAATTTTCCCTAAACTAGTAGGAACAGTTCTAAGTATGATAGTCGTCTTGGTCCGAGAAGTTCTCGCACAACCTTCCCTAGACTAGTCGGAATTTTCCCAATTTTGACAGTTACATTGTTGCGAGAGGCAATCGCACAACTTTCCCTCGAAATATTTCCTTGTCGAAATATTTCCAAAACCGAAAGTCGCATTGGTTCACAAATTACTCGCAAAACTTTCCCTCAACTCGTCGAAATAGTTCACCGTCCGACAAATGCATTGTTTCAAGAGGCTCTGCCATAACTTTCCCTCGACTAGTCGGAATAGTTCCAAGGATGACATACGCCTTGTTTCGAGAAGCACTCGCATAAAGTTCCCTCGAATAGTCGGAATATTTCTTATTCCGACAGCCGCATTTGTTCGGAAGCCACTCACATAACTTTCTTCGACTAATAAAAACATTTTCAAGTCCGACCCTCGTATTAGTTCTAGAAACAGTCGTATAACTTTCCCTCGACCAGTCGGGAAATTTCCAAGTCCGAAAGCCCAAAGTCCAAAGCCATATTGGTTTACAAGACACTTGCATAGCGTTCCCTTGACTAGTCAGAATATTTCAAAGTCAGACAGACGCATTGATTCACAAATTACTCGCTTAACATTCACTCGAATACTTGGAACATATCTAATTTCGACGTCCTCTATGGTTCGAGAAACACTCGCATAACTTTCCTAGCACTAGTTGGAATATTTCCAAGTTCGACAACAGCATTTGTTCTAGAGGCACGCGCATAATTTTCACCGATTTGTCGGAATATTTAAATATCGATTAGCTGTATTGTTTCGAGAAACATTTGCATATCTTTCTCAAGACAAGTCGGAATATTTTCACGCCCGAAAGGATCATTGGTTCAAGTAGTACCCGCTTTACCTTCCTTCGTCTAAAAGGAATATGTCTAAGCCCGACAATCGCATCGATTCGAGAATCATTCGCATAACTTTCCCTCGACTATTCAGAATATCTCGAAATTCAACAGCCGAATTGGTTTTAGAGGCACTCGAATAACTTTCCCACGACTAGTCGGAATATTTCCAGGTCCGACATCCTCATTGGTTCGAGAGTCACTCGCATTACTACCCCCGACTAATCGGAATATTTCCAAGTACAACATCCGTATTGGTTCGAGAGGAAATCACATAAATTTCCTACGTCTAGTCGGAATATTTGCAAATCCAACTGCCGTATTGTTCTAGAGACACCAGTTTAACATTCCTGCGACTAGTAGGTATATTTCCAAGTCCGACAGTCGTATTTGTTCGAGAATCACTCGCATAACTTTCCCCGTCTAATGGAAATATTTCTAAGTCCGACAGTCGCATTTGATCGAGAATCACTCGCATAACTTTCGCCGTCTAGTCAGAATATTTCCAAGCCCGATAACTGCATTGATTCAAGAAACACTCGCATGACTGCCCCCGACTAGTCGGAATTTTTCCAACTCCGACCGTCGTATTAGTTCTAGAATAACTAGCATAACAATCCCTTGATTACCGGGAATATACCTAATTCCGATTGTCGCTTTAGTTCACAAATCATTCGAATAACGTTTCCTCGTATAGTCGAAATGATTAAAAGTCCGAACGTCGCAAAGTATCTAGAAACACTAGCATAACTTTCCGTACTTGGCCGTAATATTTCCTAATTCAATAGCCGCATTTGTATAGAAAACACTTGTATAACATTCCCTCGACTAGTCAGAATATTTCCTAGCCCGAAAGCCACATTTGCTCGAGAGGCACGTGCATAACTCTCTCGTCTAGTCGGAATATTTCCATGTCCGACTACCGCATTGGTTCGATAGACATTCGTATAACATTCTCATGACCACTAGGAATATTCCCAATTACGACAGTCGCATTTGTTCACAAGCCACTCGCGTAACTATCCCCCGGCAAGCGGAAACTATCCAAGTTCAATATTTCGAAACCAGGCAGTCGCGTTGGTTTGCAAGACACTTGCATAACATTCGCACGACTAGTCGCGATATTTCCAAGTCCGATCGTCGCATTGGTTTTAGCATCACTTTCACAACTTTTCCTAGACAATTCGGAATATTTCCAAGTCCGATCGTCGCATTAGTCCTAGAATCACTCGCATACCATTCCCTCGACTTGTCGGAAATGTTCCAAGTACGACGTCCGCTTTGGTTCGAGTAGCACTCGCATATCTTTTTCTTGACTAGTCGGAAATTTTTCAAGTCAGACTGCTGCAAGAGTTCGAGTAGCACTCGTATAAATTTCCCTCGACTTGTCGGAATATTTCCAAGCATGACAGTCGCATTGGTTCTCAAGGCATTCGTATAACCTTCCCTCGACCAGTCGGAATATTTTCAAGGCTAACAGCCGCATTGGTTCGTGAGACTCCCGCTAAATTTTTTTCCGACAAGTCGGAATATATCCTAGTACGACAGCCGCATTAGTTCGAGAGGCATTAGCAAACCTTTCACCGATCTGTCGGAATATTTCCTACTCCAACAGCAGAATAGGATTGAGAAGCAATGGCATAACTCTTCCTAAAAGGTCGGAATACATCCAAGACCGCCAAATTGGTTCGAGAGGCATCCGCATAACTTTCCCTCATCTAGTTGGAATATTTTCAGGCCCGACAGACGCATTGGTTCGAGAGATATTCGCATAACTTTCCCTCTATGAATCAGAATATTTTCGAGTCCAACAGCCGCATTGCTTCAAGAGGCACACGCTTAACATTCCTTCGACTAGTCGGAATATTTTCTAGACAAATAACCGCATTTTTCGAAAGGCACTTGCATAACTATTCCCGTTTAGTGAAAATATTTCCAAGTCCGACCGTCACATTAGTTGAAGAATCACTCTCAAAACTTTCCCTCGAGTATTATTATCAAGACCGACAACTGCATTGATTCGAAAATTACTCGCATAACTTTCCCTCGACTAATCTGGATAAATCCAAGTCCGATCTCAGCATTGGTTCCAATGTAATTCACATAACTTTCCCCAACTAGTCGGAATATTTCCAAGTCAAACAGCAGAATTGTTTCGAGAGAAATCCGCATAACTTTCCCTCGACAAATCGGAATATTTCCAAGTCCTGCCGTCCCATTGTTTCTAGAACAACTCGCATCACTTTCATTCGACTAGTCAGAATATGTCCAAGTCCGACCGTCGCAATGGTTCGAGAGTCACTTGCACAACTTTCCCACGACTAGTCGAAATATTTCCAAGCCTAACAGTCGCATTGGTTTACCAGTCAATCGCATAACTAATTTCGAAGAATGATCTTCGCATTGGTTCCAGAATAACTCGCACAATTTTCCAATGATAAGTGGGAATATTTCCAAGTCTGATAGCTGCACTGGTTCGAAAAACACTCACATAACTTTTCTTTGATTAGTCGGTATACTTCCAATCCCAATAGTCGCATTGGTGCAAAGAACACTCGAATAACGTTCCGTCGACTAGTCGGGATATCTTCAAGTCCGACCGCGCATTGGTTCTAGAGTCACTCGCATGTCTTTCCCATGAATATTCGTAATATTTTCATGCCCGACCATTATATTAGTTCTAGAAACATTCTCATATATTTCCCGCGAATAGTCGTAATATTTCAAAGCCGACAGTTGCTTATATTATAGAGGCGCTCGCATAACTGTCCCCGATTAGACGGAATTTTTCCAAGTGCGTTAGCTGCATTGTTTAGAGAGACATTTACATATCTTTCCCTGGACATGTCGGAATATTTTCAAGTCCGACAGCAGCATCGATTCGAGAATCACACGCATAACTTTTCAGAATATTAGATCGACTATTCAGGATATTTTCAAGTCCGACATCAGCATTGGTTCGACAGGGAATCGCATAACTTCTCTTCGACTATTCGGAATGAATTTCGAATTCCAACAGCCACATTTATTCGAGAGACACTCGCATAAATTTTCCACGATTTGCCGGATAATTTCCATTCGCGACTGTCTTATTAGATTAATAATCACTCGCATCACTTCCTTCGATTAGTCATTATATTTTCAAACCAGACAGTCACTTCGGTATACAAGACAATCGCATAAATATCCCTCCAATAGTCGGGATATTTTCAAGTCCTATCGTCGCATTGGTTCTAGAAACTCTCACATAACTTTCCCTGAACTAGTCGGAATATTTCCAATTCCGACAGTCGCTTTGATTCAAAAGTCTCTACCATAACTTTAACATGAATAGTCTGATCGGTTCCAAAACCGACATTTACTATGGATCGAGAGGGACACGCATAACTTTCCCTTGACAAGTCGGAATATTTTCAAGCCTGACAGTCGCATTGATTCACAAGTTAATCGCATAACTAACCCTCAAGTCGTCGAAATAATTCCAAGGCCGACAGATGCATTGATTTGAGAGGCTCTGGCATTCTATCCCTCGACTAGACGCGATATTTCCAAGTCCGATCGTCGCATTGGTTTACAATTTACACGCATTACGTTCCCTCGCAAAGTTGGAATACATCTAAGTCCGACATCCGCTATGGCTTGACGGACACTCGCACAACTTTTCCTCGACTAGTAGGAATATTTCCAATTCCGACAGCCGCGTTTGTTCGAGAGACAATCGCTTAAATTTCCGTCGAATAATCGGGATATTTCCAAGACCGTCATCTGCTTTAATTCGAGTGGGGCTTGCATAACATTTCTTCAACAAGGCAGAATATTTCCAATCACGACTGTTGCATGGCTTCACAAGACACTCGCATAACTTTCCTTCGAATAGTCGTGATATTTCCAAGTCCGATCGTAGCATTGGTTCACATGTCACTCTCATAACCTTCCCTTGACTAGTCGTGATATTTCCAAATCCAGTCGTCGTATTGGTTCTGGAGACACTCGCTTAATTATCCCTCGACTATTCGGAATATTTTCAAGAAGAACCATAGCATAATTTCTATAATCACTCGCATAACTTTTCCTCTTCTAGTAGTAATATTTCCAAGTCTGTCAGCGGCATTTGTTCGTGGTGCACTCGCATAAGTTTCAATCACTAGTCGGAATATTTCCAAAACCGACATCCGCAATATTACGTGAGGCACTCGATAACATTCCTTCCACCAATAGTAATATTTCCATTAGCGACAGTCGCTTTTGTTCACAAGACACTAGAACAACGTTCTCTCGAATAGTCGTATTTTGGACTAGAATATTTTCTAGTCCAAAAGCTGTATTGGTACGAAAGACACTCGCATAACTTCCCCGGACTAATCGGAATATTTCTAACTTCGGCAACAGCCGAATTGGTTCGAATGGTATCCGCATAACTTTCCCTTGACTAGTCGGAATATTTCCAAATCCGACAATCGCATTATTTTACAATTTACTCGCATAATTGTCCCTCGCCTAGTTTGAATAGATCTATGTCTAACAGCCGATTTAGTTCAAGAGGCGTACGCATAACCTTCTCTCGAATAGTCAGAATATTTCCAAGCCCGACGGACGCATTGGTTCGAGAGGCTCTCGCATAAATTTACCTCGACTATTCGGGATATTTCCAAGTCCGTCAGTCGCATTAGTTCACAAATTATTCACATAGATTTCCCTTGGCTACTTGGAATATATCTAAGTCCAATAGCCGCATTGCTTCAAAAGGCACCCAGTAAACTTTCCTTCGACTAGTCGGAATATTTCCAAGCCCCACAGACGCATTGGTTCATAAGAAACTTGTATAACTTTCCCTAAACTAGTCGGGATATTTTCATGTCCGACTGCCACATTAGATATAAAGTCACTCGCATAATGATCCCTCGACTAGTCGAAATATTTCCTAATCCGATAGCCGCAATGGTTCACAAGTCATTTGCATAACTCTCCCTTGACTTCTCGATTTCAGAGTCAGACAGTCGTATTGTTTTACAAGAACCTCGAATATCGTTTCCTCGTCTATTCGTAATGATTCCAAGACCGACATTCATTTTGTTTCGAGTGGCGCTCGCATAAAGTTCTCCCGGCTAATCAAAATATTTCACTAGTCCGATATCCTCATTGGTTCGCAAGTCACTCGCATGACATTCGCTCGACTTGTCTGAATATTTCCAAGCCCGACCGTTGCATTGGCTCTAGACTCATTTGCATAACTTTCCCCCGTCTATTTGGAATATTTCCAAGTCTGACCGTCGCATTAGTTCTAGAATCAGTCACATATCGCTCTCATGACTATTAGTAATATTTTCAAGTCCGACATCCGCAGTGATTCGAGAGGCACTCGCAAAACATTCCATCGATCACTGAGAATATACCCAATTCCGACTGTCGCTTTGGTTCACAATTCACTCGAACGACGTTTCCTCGTCTAGTCGGTATGGTTCCAAGTCCGACATTCACTTTGGTTCGAGTTGCACTCGCGTAAAGTTCCCCGACTATATACCTACTAATCGGTATATTTCCTAGAAAGACATCCGCATTTGTACGAAAGGCACTCCCATAACTTTCCTTCACTAGTGGAAATATTTCCAAGTCCGTCCGTCGTATTAGTTCTACAATCGCTCGCACAAATTTCACTCGAGTTGTCATAATATTTCCTTGTCCGACAGCTGCAATGGTTCGAGAAGCCCTCGCATAATTATCTCACGATAAGTCGGAATATTTACAAGTCCGATAGCTGCACTGATTCGAGAGACACTCGCATAACGTTCCCTCGACAAGTCGGACTATTTTCAAGTCCAACAGCTGGATTGGCTCGTGAGGCACCATCTTAACTTTCTTTCGACTAATCGGAATATTTCCGAGCCCGACAGTCGCATTGGTTCATAAGACGTTTGCAAAACTCTCCATCGACTAGTCGTTATATTTTCATGTTTGACAGCCGCATTGGGTTTAGTGTCACTCGCATAACTCTCCTTCGACTAGTAGTAATATTTCCAAATCCGACATCATTACTGATTCGAATAATAATTGAATAAATTTCCAAAGACTAATTGAGATATTTCCAATACCGACCTTCGCATTGGTTCCAGAATAATTCGCATAACTTTTCCTCGACTAGTCGGAATAATTCCAAATCCGAGAGCTGCATTTGTTCGAAAAGCACACGAATAACTTCTCCCGCTAATGAATATATTTCCAACCCCGACCGTCGCTTATGCTCGAGAGGCACACGCATAAGTTTTCCAGACTATTCGGAATATTTCCAACTTCATTTGTTCAGGAGAAACTCGCATAAATCTCCCTGATTTGACGGAATATTTCCAAGTGGAACAGCCGAATTGGTTCGAGAGACACCCTCATATCTTTCCCTGGACTAATCGGAACATTTCCAAGCCCGGCCGTCAGATTGGTTCTAGAGTCAATTCCATAAGTGTACCTCGACTATTCCGAAGACTCCAAAGTCAGATATCCGCATTGGTTCGAGATGCACTCGCATAACATTCCTTCAACCACTTGGAATATTCCCAATTCCGACTGCCTCTTAGATTCACAAGTCACTCGAATAACGTTTCTTCGTTTAGTCGGAATGATTTCAAGTACGACATTGGCTTTGGGGCGAGTAGTACTAACATAAATTTCGCCTGACTAGTCGAGATATTTCCTAAACAGACAGCGGCAATTGTTCGAAAAGGGACTAGCATAACTTTCCCTGAATAGTGGAAATATTTCCAAGTCCTACCATCGCATTAGTTCTAGAATCAATCGCACAACTTTTCCTTGACTAATCGGGCTTTAGCGAAGTCCAACCGTCACATTGCTTCCAATATAACTCGCATAACATCCCCTCGACTAGTAATATTTCTAAGTCTCAAAGCTGCTTTAGTACGAGAGGCACTAGTATAATTTTCCCTCGACTTGTCGGAATATTTTCAAGTCCGGCAGTCTCATTGACTTAAAAGAAACTCGCATTACAATCGGTAGACTAGTCGGAATACTTCCAATTACGACTATTGCTCTGGATCATTAATTGCTCGCAAAATTTCCTCTCGACTAGACGGAATGGTTTTAAATCTGCCAGTCGCTTTGGTTCGAGTGGCGCCTGAAAAAGTTTCCCACGACTGGTCGGAATATTTTCAAGACCAACAGCTGCATTGGTACAAGAGGCACCCGCTTAACTCTGCTTCGACTAAACGGAATATATTCAAGTCCGACATCTGCATTGGTTTGAGAGGTACTCGCATAAATTTCCCTCGACTAATCTGGATATTTCCATTCCGACCGAACACTCGCATAACATTCCCTCGACTAGCCGTAACATTTCCAAGCCCGACAGAAGCATTGGTTCACAAGACACTCGCATAACTTTCCTACGACTAGTCGGGGTATTTCCTAGCCTAACAGCCACATTATTTCGAAAGGCACTCGCATAACTTTCTCACGACTAGTCGAAATATTTCCATGCCCGATATCCGCATTGGTTCGATAGACACTCGAATAACATTCCCACGACCACTGGGAATGTTTCCTATTCCGATAGTTGCACTTGTTCACAAGCCACTCAGGTAACTTTCCCCCGCTGGGCATAATATATCCAAGTCCGGCAGCCGCATTGATTCGACAGGAACTCGCATAAATTTCCCTCGCCTAGTAAGAATATTTCCAAACCCGGTAGTCGCATTGGTTTACAAGATACTTGCATAAGTAAGCATTTGTAAGAATAGTCGGGATATTTCCAAGTCCGACTGTCGCATTGATTCAAGAGTCAATTTCATAACTTCCCCTGGAAAATCCGGAATATTTACAAATCCGACCATCGCATTAGTCCTAGAATCACTCGCATATCTTTCCGTCCACTTGTCGGAAAAGTTCCTAGTATGACATCTGCATTGGTTTGAGATGTACTGGCATAAATATCCCTCGTCTAATCCGGATATTTCCAAGTCCGGACGTCGCATTGGTTCTATAATAACTAGCATTATTTTCCCTCTTCTAGTCAAAATATTTGTAAATCCGACAGACGCATTAGTTCTAGAATCTATCGCACTACTTTCCCTTGACTAATCGTAATATTTCCAAGTCCGACAGCTGCATTGGATCGAAAATCGCTCGTATATCTTTCCCTCGACTAACCGGGGTATTTTCAAGTCCATCCTTCGCATTGGTCCCAATATAACTCGCATAACTCTCCCGCCAGTAGTCGATATATTTTCAACTCTGACAGTGGCATTGGTTAACAAGTTACTCGCCTTACAAAATAACTTTCCCGCCACTAATTGGAATATGGCCTATTTTCGGCAGCCGCATTGGTACGAAAGGCACTCGCATAAATTTCTCTCGACTTGTCGGGATGTTACCAAGTCCTACAGCCGCAATGGTTTGAGAGGCACCCGAATATTACCCTCGATTAGTCGAAATATTTCCATGCGCAAACGTTGCTTTGTTTCACAAGACAGTAGCATAATTTTTTCTTGACTAGTCGGATTGGTTCCAAGACCGTCAGTCGCTTTGGTTCGAGTGCCAGTCGCATCAGTTTCCCTTCGCTGGTCGGAATAATTCCAAGCCCGATAGTAGCATTTGTTTACGAGACACTCGTATAACTTTGCCTCGACTAGTAGTAATATTTTCATGTCCACCAGCTGCATTGGTTAGACAACCGCTCCCATAAATTTCACTCGGCTAATAGGGATATTTCCAAGTCCGGTCGTCGCATTGTTTCCAAAATAACTTGTATAACATTCCATCGACTTGTCGGAAATGTCCAAGTACTACATCAGCTTTGATTCGAGAGGCACTAGCATAACATTCCCTCGACCGCTGGGAATAGTCCCAATTCCGAAAGTCGCTTTGGTTTATAAGTCACTCGGATAACGTTTCTTTGTGTAGTCGGAATGATTCCAAGCACGAAGTTCGCTTTGGTTAGTGTTGCACTCGCATAAAGTTCCATAGACTTGTCAGAATATTTCCTAGTCCTACAGCCGCATATGTTCGAGAAACTCTGGCATAACTTCCCCGACTTGTGAAAAAATTTTCAAGTCTGATCGTCGTCCTGTTTCCAGAATAAATCACATATTTTCTTCGACTAGACGGATTAATTCCAAGTTCGACATCCGTTTTTTTCTAATGGCACTCGCATAACTTACCCTCAACTTGCCGGAGTATTTCCAAGGCCGACAGCCCCATTTGTTCGAGAGTTATTCGAATAAGTTTCCATGTACTAGTCAGGGTATTTCCAAGTACAATCGTTCCATTGGTTCCAGGGTAGCTCGTATAACTTTCCCTCGACTAGTCCGATTATTTCCATTTACGTAAGCCGCGTTGGGTCGAGTGTCAATCACATAACTATCACTCGACCAGGCGGGATATTTCCAAGTCCAAAAATCGTAATGGTCCGAGAAGCACTTGCATAATATAACTTCGACTCGCCGGATATTTCTAAAACCGACAATTGCTTTTATTTGAGAGGCACTCTCATTACTTCCCCAGTTTAGTTGGAATGACTAGAATGGCGACTAGAATGTGACGAGAGGCACTAGAATAAATTTCCCTGACTATTGGGAATATTACTAAGAATGATGATCGCAATTGTTCTAGAATCACTCACAGAACACTCCTTCTATTAATCGGTATATTTACAAGACCGACTGTCGCATTGGTTTCAGAGCAATTTGAATAACTTACTCCGACTTGTCGGAATGTTTTTAAGTCCGACAGTTGAATTGGTTCGAGAGGCACTCGAATAACTTTCTCTCAACTATTCGGATTACTTCCAAGTACGACATACGCATTGGTTCGAGACGCAGTCACATAACATTCTCTTGACCACTGGAAAAATACACAATTCCGACAATCGCTTTGCTTCATAAGTTACTCGAATTGCGTTTCCTCGTCTAATCGGTATAATTCATAATCCGACAGCCGCATTTGTTCGAGAGGAACACTAATAACTTACCCTCGACTTGTCGGAATATTTTCAAAACCGACAGCTGCATTTGCTCGAGAAGCTCTCGCATAACTTTCCATCGACTAGTCGGAATATTTCCAAGTCCGACAGTCCCATTGGTTCTAGAGGCACTCACAAACATTTCGTTCGTCTGGTCGGAATATTTCTAGGACCGACATTCGCATGGGTTCGATTGGCACGTGTATAACGTTCGGTCGACTAGTCGGAATAATTTCACATCCGACAATCGCATTGGTTCGAGCGGCACTCGCATATCTTTCCCTTTTCTAGTCGGAATATTTCTAGGTCCGAATTCGCATTATTTTTTTATGCACTCGCCTAACTCTCCCTCGACTAGTTAGAATACCTCCAAGTCCGGCAATCGCATTGGTACACATTTCATCCACATAACATTCCATGTCTAGTCAGAATATTTATTGATTCAAGAGTAGCACTGTTTCAAGGGGGACTTCTATAAATTTCCCACGACTAGACGGGATATTTCTTCGTCCAAGATTTGAATTGGTCCTAGAGGCACCAGCAGAACATTCCCCATCTTAGTCTTAATTTTCCAAGTTAGACAATCGTATTAGTTAACAAGTCAGTCGCATAATTTTCCCTTGAGTAGTCGGAATGTTTCTAAGTCCGACGGTGGCATTAATTAGAGATGAGGTCGCATAACTTTCCCACTACCAGACGGATTGTTTCTAGGTCCGACGGTCACATTGTTCCTCGAGGCACTCACATAACTTTCGTTCGACTAGTCTGAATATTTCTAGCTCCGACAGTTGTATTGGCACCTAAACAAATTTTTCTCGCCTATTTGGAATATTTCCAAAATCAATAGTCGCATTGGTTTACAAGTCATTCACATAACTTTCCCTTGACAAGTCGGAATGTTTCCAAGTCCGGCAATCGTAATAGTTCGAGAAGCAGCTGTATAACATTCTCTCAACTAGCCGGAATAATTCCAAGTCCCAAAGTCCCATTTGATCTCAAGTCACTTGCATAATTTTCCTGTGACTATTCGCTATATTTCTAAGTTCGGCAGTCCCATTGGTTCACAAGTCACTTACATATCCTTTCTTCGACTAGTCGAAATATTGATAATTACAACAATCGCATTGGTTTTATGTGCACTCTCATAACTTTTCCATTACTAGTCGGAATATTTCCAAGTCCAGCTGTCGCATTGGTTCGAGATGCACTCGCCTAACTTTCCCTCGACTAAAATGAATAGTGCTAAGTCCGACACTCGTATTGGTGCACAAAGCATTCGCACAACTTTCCCTCGACAAATCGGAATAGTTTCAAGTCCGACAATCGTATTGCTACGAGGTGCATTCTCATAACTTTTCCACGACAATTCGGAATATTTCTAGATCCAACAGTCATATTGGTTGAAGTCAAACTCAAACAACTTTGTTTCGTCTAGTCGGAATATATCTAGATCCGACAGAGTTATTGGTTCGAGAAGCACACGCATAACTTTCCCTCTATTAGACGTAATATTTCGAAGCACGTCATTTGTATAGTCTCACAAGACACTCGTATAACTTTTCCTAGAATACTCGGAATAGGTCTAGATCCGAAAGTAGCATTGGTAATGGAGCTATTCGCATAACATTCCCTCAATTAGTAGAAATAATTCCAAATCCGAAAGTCGCATTGGTTCGCAAGTCATGCACATTACTCTCAAACGAATATTTGGTTTATATATATGTCTAGCAGCGGCATTGTTCCTAGAGTCAAACGCTTAACTTTCCGTGCACTAGGTCGGAATATTTCCAAGCCTGACAGTCGCATTGATAAAAAAGATTCACGCATAACTTTCCCTCAACTCGTTGGAATATATCTAAATCCGACAACCGCATTGGTTCGATATGCATTCACATGACATTTCCTCGTCTAAACGTGATATTTCCAACTCCGCCGTTTGCATTGATTCGAAAGTCACTCGCATGACTTTTCCACAACTAGTCGAAATATTTCCATGTCCGACAGCCGCATTCTTCCGAAAGGCACTCGCATAACTTTTCCTCGACTATGTCGAAGTATTTCCAAGCTTGATTGTCGCATTGGTTCACAAGTCACTCGCATAACATTCCCTCGACTAGTCGTTATATTTCAAAGTCCGACATACACTTTTGTTTGAATGGCATTCGCGTAAGTTCCTCTCGACTGTATATTGTAAAAGTGGACACCCGAAAGGTGCCTGCATCTATGCTACCCCGCCCATTAGGGCATACGCTATGGAACTATCTACAGTCAGCAGCCACCACTACGAAGAAATTGGATTCGAAAAAACCCAAAACTCAGGCAGGCAGTATGAGCGCTTTAGCCACGACCAACATCCTCGTAGCAACGTATCACCACGCTAATGCCAGCTGTGGCAACGGGGAACAACGATGAGGCCCACTCACAGTACCACGATCCTTGGTACTCGTTCCATAGGATGGGAAGGAATTGGAAAGGATAGCAAGGTAAGGGAAGAGAGTTGGTGATGTGTGAAAAAAAAGGAAAGATGCATACGAGCATCTTCGATCCTATCCTGTTCGAGAGTTGGTTAGCCTGAGAAGATTACAGGCGCTCACTCCCATAACCAGGGCTCCGACAACGCCAACTGAACAGGATTCGAAAACTACTAACCCTTAAAAAGGAGGGTTTCCTTGCAAAACTCCGCGAAGAGAGAGAAGGTGTCTCGCTGCTTCCAGCCAACTCCTATCACAGAGAATTTCTTCCAGAGCCACCCTCTGGGGTTCAAAAACCGGACAATCGACGACGTGGTGCGAAACCGTGTCCTCTTCGCCACACTCGCATATTCCTTCCAGGATGATGTTCTGCGACGTCAGTTTGGCCTTGAAAGCTCCATGCCCTGTAAGAAACTCAGATGTGAAGTGGTTAGGAGAGACGAAACGGGCACCCATTCTTTCCTTGATATCCGGTAAATACTTGTACGTATTCCTTCCCTTTGAGGAGTTCTCCCATCTGGACTGCCAATCCCTGAAAATTTCTTCGTCCACCTGTCTTGCTATCGCGCGCTTATTCCTCGTGCCTTCCAGTTTCCGCGTAGCTAATTCGGTGCTCCCATTTTTCCGAATACTATATAATCTCCTACGCTTCAATAGTTGGAGATCAATCGGTGGCTCCGCCGCTACAACGCAGAGGGATTCTGTCGCGGTTGCACGGTACGCTAAAGTTATCGAAATGATGGCCGATCGCTGGATCGCGCTTAACTTTTTGAGATCCCCTTCGGTGCAGAGATCCGACCATAGTGCTGCAGCATACGTAACCGTGGGGGTAAATATGCCTCGATAAATCGCCCGAAGAGACCAATGGCGGAGATCCCATTCCCTAGCGGCTAGTCTACCTAGCTTCACGAACAATGGCCCGACTTTGTCGTTAAGGTAACGGCAGTGTGTCGCGATCCCCAGGCCTTTGTCAAAGTATACCCCGAGGTATCTAACGGAATTCCAGAACTTTATACTGTTATTCCCTATCTTAATGGTGGGTGGCCTACTGGCTAAGTCTGTCTTCTTCGCCGTTTTCCGCTTCATGTCTGGACGTTATCCTCCGCTTCTACCAATCCTCTTAACCCAGTCGCCTTTCAGGACGATAACCTCCGTCTTGCGTTCGGAGATTGAAAGTATCGCCGTCGAGCATCATCCGGTGATGCTGTTTACCACTCGATTTCCTTTCTCCTCTAATTCCTTCCTGGAGTCTTCGTCTACGATGACTTGTAGGTCGCCCGCATACGCGATCGCGTTGACTTCCTGGGATTCCTCCAGTATCCGTAGGAGCTGGTCGAACATGATGTTCCAGCAGGAGGGACCAAGGACCGATCCTTGTGGATATCTTCTCGAGGCCTCCTTAGAAACCTCATGCTCTCCTAAAGCGATTTTAACCTTGCGGTCCGCGAAGTAGCTTGTCATGACGTTGAAGATGTTCCTCGGGAAGTCCCGATCGTGGAGTGCTTTGAGGACTAAAGGCCACCATACATTGTCGAAGGTTCCCGAGATGTCAAATAATCCCGCGATGCAACGCAACGACATATCTCCGTGAGGAGGCAGAAACGATTCGGCGCATCCCTACTATCGCGTCCTCAGTGGAGCGTCTTGCGACAAAGCCATATTATTTGTCCGAAAGTTTTCCCGGCGCGAGGGAAGTTTCGTTAAGGCGCAACTTCAGCAGCCTTTTCAGAGGCTTCCCTATGACGGAGAGAAGACATGGGCCGGATCATTTCCAAAGATTGATACGCAGGGTTCAGCGAAGGTAATATGCGGTGGCTTTGGTTCAAGATGCACGCCTATCGCGCCTGTGGTATCTGGGGTTACGCGTGTGTCGTCCTCTTCAAGGGTTTCCGAAGGGGCATCCTCTGCTTCTACGATCGCTTCCGACGATTCGATTGATGAGTCCGTGCATGCTTGCTCGGCGTTCTGCTCGATAATCGGTGGAAGGGAGTTATTTCTACGTATTGCATTTACTTTGTTATTGCAGGGGTTATCTCTAGGGACTGGGGGCGTATGTTCCGTTTTTGGGTGATATTGCACGGTATGCGCACGAGCGTATGCGCACGTTCGCGGTCGCGTGGAAATCGATATGCGCTCTAATTTATGTTCATCCATTCTGTTACCCGAATTGGAAGGACATTTCGCGCATATTCCGGTGTTCGCGATCGATTTAATATCAACGGAATTCGTTTGGGTGGCCTTAGAAAATGGCCTCGGCAAATACCTATCGCACCTTTCTAAAACGATTATAGCCTCTCGAAAACTGGCTACCAACTGATGCAGTCCGGGTTGTGCGGGACTAGGAACGCAGCGGGTCGCGCGATGAGTGGCCTTGGACGATGAACGCGCACTCGACCGGCGTGTTTCTGCGTTCCTACGTTGCCATACGCCGAACGTACACCCATTCGTCACCTTCGGGGTCGCACTGGCTGCATTGTGCGATGCTATACGCGAACTTCTTCTTACCACGTTAACCGTCCCTGGGAAAGCCTCTACCCGGAGATCCGAACGGGAGACTAGTTTACTTCCGGAATATTTTTCCCCACGGATAACCACCATGGACTATTTAGGAAGCAATTTCTTTATTAATAATAAGAAAAGAAGCCGCAAGAAAAAACTGGGAGCTGAAAGAGAAAGTTGAGAGAGAAAAAAGAAAGGGAAGCATTACTTAAGAAGTATGCTTCCATCAATGGCAGAGCGACGATGCAATGATCAAGCAGTGGCATTTAATTATATGGAAAAAAAATAAATATTTCTAAAATACGTATTAAAAGTACTTAGAGTTGACGAAAGCTAAAGAAAATAAAATCATTAATGTACTTTAATAGAAGTTCTTTAATTACATGGGGACTTAGAGAAAAAAAAAGGCAAAAAAATTGTAATTAATTATTATGTTTTTGATCATGCAAGATACTCTGCCGGTAGTTCCATCATGGCTACATCACCTACTATGACGAAACTAAAATTTTGAAAATTTTGAAAATTTTGAAAAATTCCCAAAATTTTTCTATGACCACAGGCGACAAGGTCTGTTGAGCCGTTCCTGAAGTCCCGGGGCGACAAGATCTCTAGAGCCATGCCTAAAGTGTTCCCCGCGCTTTCAATATGGCTGCCGCAGGTGTGCCAATTGTCGATAATTACATTACATGCAGTCATACTATTACAAGTTTCTTGTCCAACTTCAACGGACAATCAGCGTAAGCCGTGGATGTGGTGGCGCTTCGATCGCAGCGCAGAAATTGCAGATGATTCCGCCATCGGCTATAGAGTAAATAGAAAACCAAGATGGCGTCCACAAAATTAGTGAACACGTTTTTCACTAATTACACGATAAATAATCAACCCCCAGTGTTGATTATTATCACAATTTGTTCACTGCACTTTAATTAACACGGGGGATATAAATTTTTCAACGGGGAAGTGGTATGAACCAGAAAAATTTCCATAAAACGCGGAGCACAGTGCGACGCGTCCTACCCATATGGCAGCCATGATGAAACAGTTCCAACTAGTTGAGGGTCTCAACTAGTTAGAATATTTCCATGTCGACCAGCCGCAATTGTTCGAGAAGCACTCGCATAACTTTGGCCGTCTATTCGAAATATTTTCAAGGCCGACAACCGCATCTATTCGAAACGCACGCGCATACGTTTCCTCGAATAGTCGAAATATATCCAAGTCTGACCGTCGTATTAGTTCTAGAACCACCCGCATAAATTTCCCTCGACTAATCGTAATATTTCCAAGTACGACAATCCTTTCGATCCGAGTGTCACTCGCATAAATTTCCCTCGACTATAAGGAATACTTCCAAGTCCGACATCCACATTTGTTCGAGTGGGACTCGTATAACGTTCTCTCGACTACTGGAAATATACTCAATTCTGACATTTCACAAGTCATTCGAATAACGTTTCCTTGTCGAGTCGGAATGATTCCTAGACTGATATTCGCTTTGGTTCGATTAACATTTGCATAAAAATCCATCGACTAATTGGAATATTTTCAAGTCCGACAGTCGCATTGATTTACTAGTCACTCGTATAACTTTCCCCGAATACTCGGAATATATCCAATTCCTACAGCAGCATTGGTTTTGAGATGCACGCGCATAATATCGACTAGCCAGAAGATTTCCAAGCTCGACAGCTGCATTGGTTTGCAAGAAACTCGCATAACTTTCCCTCGAATAGTCGAAAAGGTTCCCAGTCAAGCAGTTGCTTTGGTTCGAGTGGCAGTCGTATAAGTTTCCCTTGAATCGTCGGAATATTTCCAAGACCGACAGTCGCATTGTTTCAAAATACAATGGCATAACTCTCCCTCAACTAGTCGGGATATTTCAAAGTCATTCAATCGCATTGGTTCACAAGGTACACGCAAATATCAGTCGGAATTATTCAAAGTCCGACATCTCTATTTGCTCGAAAGTCATTCGCAATAACTTTCTCCGACTAGTGAAAATTTTTCCAAGACCGGCCAATGATTCGCATGATACTCGCATAACTTTCCCTCGACTAAGCGGATTATTTCCAAGTTCGCCAGACGCATTGGTTCAAGAGGCTCTCGCATAAAGTTCCCTCGATTATTCGAAATATTTCCAAGTCATACTGCCGCATAGGTTCAACAGGCACTCGCATAACTTTCCTTGATTTGTCGGATTATTTACAAGACCGACAGATGCATTTGTTTGAGAGGCACACGCATATATTCCCTGGACTAGTCGGTATATTCCCAAGGTCGGCAGCCGGATTGGTTCACAAGTCACTCTTATAACCTCCACTCAACTACGTGGAATGGTTCCAAGTCTGCCAGTCGCTTTCGTTCCAGTGGCATCCACATAAGTTTCTCTTGACTAATCGGAATATTTCTAATTCCGACAGTCACAATGTTTCGAGAAGCAGTCGCTTAACTTTCTCTCGACTAGACGGAATCTTTCCAAGCCCCAAAGTGGGAATATTTCCAAGTCCGGCCGTCACATTAGTACTAGTATCACTAGCATAACTTTCCCTCGACTAGTCGGAATATTCTTAAGCCCAACAGTCGCATTGGTTCACAAGTAACTCACCCTCGTCTAGTAGAGTTATTCTGAAGCCTTGCAGTCACATTGGTAAACAAGTTTCTCGCATCACTGTCTCACGACTAGTAGGAATATGTCTAAGTATGACAGTCGTATTAGTTGGAGAGACACTCGCATAACATTCCCTCCAGTTGGGATATTTCCAAGCCTGATAGCTACATTGGATCGAAAAGCACTCTCATAACTTTACCCCGACTAGTTGGAATATACAAGTCCAACAGTCGCATTGGTTCGAGGGGCACTCGCATAAGTTTTCTTCGACCAGTCGGAATTTTTTTAAGTCCAACTATCGTATTGGTTTGTGAGGCAATCGCACTACATTCTGTCGACTAGTCGAAATACTTCCAAGCTCGACAGACGCATTGGTTCACAAATGACTCGCATAACTTTCGTTTGACTAGTCGGAGTATTACCAAGAGCGACAGTCGCTTTGTATCTAGTGGCATTCGCACAATTTTCACCAGACTAGTCGAAATATTTCCAAGTCCGACTAACGCATTGGTTCGAGATGCACTCGCATAATAATTTCCTCGACCAATCGAACTAATACCAAGCCCGACAGTCGCATTGGTTCACAAGTCAATTGCATTACTCTCCCTCGAATAGCAGGAAATTTTCCAAATCCCACAGTCGCTTTAGTTTGAGTAGCACTATCATATGTTTCCCTCGGCTAGTAAATATATTTCTCCGTCCGACAGCCGCTTTAGTTCTAGAGTCACTTGCATATCTTTCCCTCGACTAGTTGGAATATTTCCAAGACCAACATTCACATTGATTCCAGAGGCACTCACATAACTTTCTCCGACTATTTGGAAAATTTCTAAGTCCGTCATTCGTATTGATTCCAGAGGCAATCGCATAACTTCCTACCGACTAGTCGGGTAATTTCCAACAGTCGCAAACGGTCGGAAGCCAATCGGATAATTTTCACTCTTCTTGCCAAAATGTTTCCAAGTCCGACAGCCGTATTGTTCCGAGAGGAACACGCATATCTCTTACCCGACTAGACGTAATGTTTCTAAGCCCGACAACAGCTTTGGATAGAGAGTCATTAGAATAACTTTCCCTCAAATAGTCGGAATATATATAAGTACGATGATCGTATTGGTTCGAGATACACTAACATAACTTTAGCCTGACTAGTTGGAATATTTCCAAGTCCGACAGCCACATTGATTTGGGAGGCTTTCGGACAAGTTTCCCTCGACTCGTCATGATGTTTCAAATTCTGACAGTCGCATTGGTTCGATTTACACCCGCACAAATTTTTCTTGTCTATTTAAAATATTTCCAAAACCAATAGTCGAATTGGGATCCTTGTCACGGGCATAACTTTCCTTCGACTAGATGGAATATTTCTAGGTCCGTCTATAGCAATGGTTCAAAAGGCTCGCCCATAACTTTACACGTTTAGTCGGAATATTTTTAGGACCAACAGTAGCATTGTTTCGGGACGAACTTTCATAATTTTCCCTCGATCAGACGAATTACTTCTAGGTCCAACGTTCGAATTGGTTCGAGAGGCACAAGCGGAATATTTTCGTGTTAAGTCTCAATTTTTTCAAGGACGACAGTCGCATTATTTCATTAGTCTGTCGAATAACTTAGCCACGATTAGTTTGAATATTTCTAAGTCTAACAGTGGCAATGATTAGAGATGCACTCGCGTAATGTTCCCACGACTATACGGAGCATTTCTAGGTCCGACCGTCACATTGTTCCTTGAGGAACTCGCATAACTTTACCTCGACTAATCGGAATACTTTCAAGTCCAACAGCCGCATTGGTTCGTGAGGCACCATCTTAACTTTCCTTCGGCTAGTCGGAATATTTCCGAGCCCGACAGTCGCATTGGTTCACAAGACGCTTGCAAAACTCTCCATCGACTAGTCGTTATATTTCTAGGTCCAGCAGTCGCATTGGTTCGAGATGCACTCGCGTAACTTTCCCTCATCTAAAATGAATATAGTTAAGTCCGACAGTCGCTCTGGTTCGAATGGTACCTGTACAAATTTTTTTCGTCCATTTAAAATGTTTCTAAGACAAATAGTCGAATTTGTACACATGACACTCACATAACTTTCCCTCGACTAGATGGAATATTTCTAGGTCCGACCATTGCAATGGTTCGAGAGGCAATCGTATAACATTCCAACGAATAGTCGGAATATTTCTAGGTCCTAAAGTCGTTTTTGTGAGAGAGGCACTCGCATACCTTTATCTTGATTAGTCGGTATATTTCCAAGTCCGACAGTCGCATTATTTCACAAGTTACTCGAATAACTGTCCCTCGTCTAGTCGGAATATTTCAAAGGTCGACTGTCTCATTGATTCTCAAGTCACTCATACAATTTTAATTCGATTAGACGGAATATTGACAAGTCCGACAGTCGCATTGGATCTAGATGCTCTCTCATAACTTCCCAACTACTAGTCGGATTATTTCTAGGTCCAGCAGTCGCATTATTTCGAATGACACTTGCACAAATTTTTCGCTACTATTTGGAATATTTCCAAAAGCAATAGTCACATTGGTTCACAAGTAACTCGCATAATTTTCCTTCGATTAGTCAGTATATTTCCTAGTCCGACGGTCGCATCGTAGCGAGAAGCACTCGCACACCTTTCCCTGAGTTAGTCTGTACATGTTTAACTCCGACAATTGGATTGGATCGAGATATACTCTAATAACTCTACATCGACTAGACGGGATATTTCCATGTCCAACGGTCGCATATGTTCGATTAACACTAACATAAGTTTCCCGTGATTAGTCGGAGTATTTCCAAGTACGACAGCTGCATTAGTTCGAGAGTTATACACATAAATTTCACTCGACTAGTCGAAATATTTCCAAGTTAAACAGATGCATTGTTTCGAGGAGCACTCACATAACTTCATCCCAACTAATTGGAATATTTCCAAGCCTGAGAGTCGGATTGATTCGAGAGGCACTCGCATAAGCTTCCCTCGACTAGTCCAAATATTTCCATGTTCGATAGGCACTCGCATAATATTTCCTCGACCAGTCGAACTAATACCAAGCCCGACAGTCGCATTGGTTCATAAGTCAATCGCATAACTCTTCTTCGAATAGAAGGAAACTTTCCAAATTCCATAGTCGCTTCAGTTTTAGTGGCATCTTCATAAGTTTCCCTCGAGTGCGAAGAATATTTCTCAGTACGATAACCGCATTGGTACGAGAGGCGCTCGCATAACTTTCCCTCGTCTAGTCGGAATATTTCCAACTCCGACAGGCGCATTGAATCGAGAAACACGCGCATTACAATCCCTCGATTAGTCGGAATATTTTCAAGTCAGGCAGTCGTATTTATGCGAAGGGGTCTCGCATAACTGTCATCCGACTAGTTAGAATATATCCAAGTCCAATATTCACCTTGGTTTCAGAGACAATCACAAAACTTTCCGTCGACTGGTCGGGTTATTTTCAATTCCGACAGTCGCAAAGAGTCGAAAGTTATTCGCATTATTGTCACTCGACTAGTCGGAATATTTCCAAACCGATAGCCGCATTGGTTTGAAAGCCACTCGCATAACTTTTCCCCGGCTGGTCGGAATATTACCAATTACGACAGCCGCAATCTTTCAAGAGGCATTTGCATCATTTTCCCACATTTTGGTGGAATATTTCCAGGTCCAACAGTGGTTTTGATTCGAAAGGCAGTTGCATAACATTACCACCACGATTTGGGATATTTCCATTTCTGACAACCGCGTCGGATCCTGAGGCACTCGCATAACCTTTCCTAGAGTACTCGGAATATTTTCAATTCCGACAGTCACTTTGGTTGACATGTCGCACGCATAAATTTCCTTCGTCTAGTCGGAATATATCTAAGTCAGACAGCTGCATTGTTTCGAGAGGCATTAGCATAATTATTTTTCGATTAATTTGGATATTTCCAAGTCTTACAGTCGCAATAGGCCGAGTGGCACTCGCATAATTTTCTTTCAACTAGGCGGGATATTCTTAAGTCCGACAGCCGCATTGGTTCGAGAGACAATCGCATAACATTCCCTCGACAAGTTAGAATAATTCCAAGTACGACAGCTGTATTATTTTAGAGGCAGTCGCATAACTTTTCCTCCACTAGTCCGAATATTTCCAAGTCCGACAGTCTAATTGTTTCGAAAGGCACACGCATAACTTTTATGCGACTAGACGTAATGTTTCTAAACTTGACAACCTCTTTGGTTAAAGAGCCACAACTTTCCCTCGAATAGTAGGAATATACCTAAATGCGACGATTGTATTAGATTGTGAGACACTCGCGTAACTTTACTCTGACTAATTGCAATATTTCCAAGTCCAACAGCCGCATTGATTTGGAAGGCACTCGGATTAGTTTCCCTCGACTTGTCGGGATATTTCCAAGCCCGACAGTCAGATTAGTTTACAAGACACTCCCATAAATTTACCACGACTAGTCATGATATTTTCAAGTCCGACCATTGCTTTGATTCACAAGTCACTCTCATAACACTCTCTCGACTCGTCGGAATATTTCCAAGCCCGGTAGTCGCATTGATTCACAAGACACTCGCATATCCTTCCCTCGACTAGTCGGAATATTTCCTAGTCCGACAGCCGCATATTTTGGAGAGACACTGGAATAAATTTCCCCGACTAGTGAGAATATTATTAATTATAACGATCGCAATTGTTCTAGAATCACTCGCAGAACTTTCTATCGACTAACCGGTATATTTTCAAGTCCGAATATTGCATTGGTTTCAGAGTAACTCGTACAACTTACCACGACTCGTCGGGAAAGTTCCAAGGCTGACAGCCGTATTTGTTCGATAGCACCCATATAACTTTCCCCGTCTAGTCGGATTATTTCCACGTCCAACAGCCACATATGTTCGAGAGGCACTTACGTAACTTTCGTAGAATAGTCGGAATATTACGATTCTCGACAGTAGCAATGGCTTACTAGTCACTTGCATAACTTTCCCCGACTTGTGGGAAAATTTCCAAGTCTGCCCGTCGCATTAGTACTAGATTCACTCACATAACTTTCCCTCCACTAGTCGTATTACTTCCAAGTCCTACATCCGCTTTTGTTCGAGAGGAACTCGCATGACATTACCTCGATTAGACGGGATATTTCCAAGCCCGAGAGTAGCATTGGTTCACAAGTTACTGGCATATCTTTCCCTCGACAAGTTGGTATATTTCCAAGACAGACAACTGGATTGGTTCAAGAGGAACTCGCATAACTTTCCCACGACTAATTCGTATACTTTCAAATCTGACCATCACATCGGTACCAGAGTAACTCGCATAAATTACCCTCAAATTGTTGGAAAAGTTCCAAGGCCGACATACGCATTGGTTCGAGGGGCACTCGCATAAAGTTTCTCTGAAAAATCGTAATATTTCTTAGACCGACAGCCGCTTTTGTTCGAAATCCACTCGCATAACTTTCCTCAAATAGTAAAAATATTTCCAAATCCAACCGTTGCATTAGTTCTAGAATCACTCGAACAACTTTCCCTTGAGTTGACGTAATATTTTCAAGCCTGGCAGCTGCATTTGTTCGAAAATCACACGCATAACTTTACCTCGCCTAATCGGGATATATCCCAGCCCTACCGTCGCATTGGTTCCAATGTAACTCGCATAACATTCCCTCGACTAGTCGGAATTTTTCCATGTCCGATAGCTGCATTGGTTCGAGAAGCACTCGCATAACTTTCCCTCGTTTAGTCGAGATTTTTTCAAGTACGACGGCCGCATCTGTTCCAGAGTCATTTGAATAACTTTCCCACGACTATTCAGAATATTTCAAATTCCGACATTCGCTTTAATTCGAGTAACACTCGCATAAATTTCTCTCGACTAGTCGGAATATTTCCAAGTTCGACAGTCGCATTGGTTCGAGGGGCACTAGCATAAATTCCCCAGGACTACTTGGAATATTTCCAATTACGTCGGCCGCATTTGTTCGAGAGGCACTACCACAACTTTCCCTCGACTAGCCCGAATAGTTCAAAATCCGACATTTGCATTAATTCTACTGGCACTCGCATATCTTTCATTCGACTAGTCGGAATATTACCAAGACCGAAAATACCTATGTTTCGAGGGCATTCGAATAACTTTCATCCGAATAGTCGGAATATTTCCAAGTTCGACTGTCACATTGGTTCACAATTTACTCGCATTATTTTCCTCGACTAGCCGGAATATTTCTAGGTCCGACAGTTGCATTATTGCGAGAAGCACTCGCACAAATTTCCTTCGACTAGTCGGCATATTTCTAACTCCGACAAATGCTTTCGTTCACAAGTCACTGGCATAACTTTCCCTCGACTAGTCGAAATATTTCCAAGTCCGACAGTCGCATTGCTTCGACAGGCACTCGCATGACTTTCCCACGACTCGTCGGGGTATTTCTAAATCCGACAGTCCCATATTATAATTATTATGGTTTTTACATTCATTATTATGATTATTATGATTATTATTATGGTAATTACAGTTATTATTATGATTATTATGAATATTAATGTGAATATTATTCTGAATTTTATGTTTATTATGAATATTACTATGATTATTATGGTTATAATGATAATTATTAGTATTATTATTATAGTTATTATCTGTATTATTATGCTTATTAAAATCATTATTATTATTATTAGGATCATTATTATTATGGCTATGATAATTATGATTATTATTGTGATTATTGTAATAATTATGGCTAGTATTGTTCTTATTAGGTTTATTATTTTTATTATATTTATTATGATAATTATTATTATTATTATGATTATTATCATTATTATGATCTTTATTATGACTATTATGATTATTATGATTATAATTATGATTATTATAATTTTATGAACGTTATTATGGCTTTTATTATTATTATGTTTATTGTGAATATTATTATGATTAATAATAAGATTATTAATGTTATTATGGTTATTATTATGATTATTATGATTATTTTCATGATTATTGTTATTATTATTATTATTATTATTATTATTACTATTATTATTATTATTATTATTATTATCATGATTATTAGTATGTTTATTAAAATTATTATGAGTTATATTATTCATATTAATATTATTATGGTTATTATACCCTTTATGATAATTATTATGTTTATTTTGATTATTTTCATCTTTGTGTATATTATTATCATTATTATAATTGTTAATATGATTATTATGGATATTACGATTATTATCATGGATAATATGATTATTATTATGCTTATTATGGCTTTCGTGAATATCAATATGATTATTATTAATATTATTATTGATATTATAATTATTATTATTAGTATTATATTTAATATGGTTATAAGTATGAACATCATGATAATTATTATGATAATTATATATTATTACGATAATTTTGATTATTATTATTTTTGAAATGATTACAATGATTATTAAAATGATTATTATGATTATTATGAATATCATTATGGTTATAATGATTATTATTATCATTATTGATATCGTTATTATTACCGTTATTATTACGGTTATTATTACTGCAATTATAATCCTCATTTTTATTGTTATTATTATCATTATTATTATTGCTATTAGTACAATTATTATTATTTTTTACTGTTATTATCGGTATTATTATTTTTATTTTCATCGTTATTATTACCGATATTAATATCATTATTATTATCGTTATTATTATCGTTAATATTATCATTAGTATTATCGTTATTGTTATTACTATTTTTATTGTTATTATTATCGTTATTATTCTCTTTATTATTATCGTTATTATTACCCTTATTATTATCGTTAATTATACTCGTTATTATTATTGTTATCTTTATTTTTAATAATATCGTTATTATTACCGTTATTAGTACCGTTATTATTACCCTTATTATTATCGTTTTTATTAATCTTATTATTATCGTTATTATTATAGTTATAATTAACTTTCATTACTATCGTTATTATTATCGTTAATATTATTGTTATTGTTACCGTTATTGTTGTCGTTATTATTATCATATTTATTACCGTTATTATTACCGATATAATTATCGTTATTATGACTGTTATTATTTCCGCAATTATTATAGTTATTATTACCATTATTACCGCCATTATTACTACCGTTATTATTTTCGTCATTTTTATTATTATTATTATCATTATTATTATCGCTAATAATATCATTATTTTTATCTTTATTATTATTATTATCATTATTGTTAATGTCATTATCATTGGTATTATTACAGGTACTATTATCATCATTATCGTTAATACTAACGTTATTATTATCGTAATTATTTTCGTTATTATAATCATTATTATTATCGTGAATAATATCTCTATTATCAGCGTCATTAATGTTATAATCGTTAATATCATCGTAATTATTATCGCCATTATAATCGTTATTATAACTGTTATTAATATTATTATCGTTATTATAATCATTATTATTATCGTAATTATTATCTTTATAATTACAATTATTATTATTGTTATTGTCATCTTTATTATTATCCTTATTATTATCATTACTATAGACAACATTACTATCGTTAATACTATCTTTATTATTATTGTTATTATTATCGATATTATTATCCTTAGTATTATCGTTATTATTATCAGTATTTTTATCGTTATCATCACCGTTATTATTCTCGTTATTATTCTCATTATTATTATTGTTATTATTGTCGTTATTGTTTCCGTTATTGCTATTGATATTATTATCGTTATTATTATATTTATTAATATCGTCTTTATTATCGTTATTATTATCGTTATTATTACCGTTATTATTATCGTCATTTTTTTGTTATTATTATCATTATTATTATTGTTATTAGTAACATTATTATTATTTTTATTAATATAATTGTCGTTATTATTATTGTTATTATCATCGTTATTATTACCAGTATTATTATCATTATTATATCGTTCATTATGCTTTATCGATTTTTTATCGTTTTATATTTATTATTGTTATTATTACCGCTATTATTATCGATATTATTGTCATAATTATTATCATTATTACCATTATTATTATTATTATTATTATCGATTTTATTATCTTTATTATTATCATTATTATTAACGGTATTATTAACCCTTTATTGCTATCGTCAATACCTTCTTTATTATTATCGTTATTACTTTCGTTATTATGACAGTTATTATTATCTTTATTATAACAGTTATTACTACTTTATTATTACCGTTATTAATGTTATTATTTCCATCATTATTACCGTTATTATAACCGTTATAATTATCGTTCTTATTGCCCTTATTACTTTCGTTATTATTATTGCTATTATTATCCTTAATATTATCATTATTATCATCGTTATTAATTTTATATTCGAAATTATAGTCGTTATTATTGTCGCTATTATTATCTTTATTATTATCACTATTATTACAGTTATTATTTCCGTTATTATTACCGTCATTATTACCGTTATTAATACCGCTAGTTTTATCGTTATTATTCTCGTTATAATTATCGTTAATATAATCTTTATCATTGTCGTTATTATTGTCGTTATTATTTGTGATACTCTTTCCGTTAATGTTATCGTTATTTTTATCGTTATTAATACATTTATTATTATCATCATTAATACTGTCATTATTATCGTTATTAATATCGTTATTATCACCGGTATTAACATCATTATTATTATCGTTATTATTACCCTTATTATTACCATTATTATTACCGTTATTATTTCCGTTATTATTATTGTTACTATTACCGTTATTATTACCGTTATTATTTCCGTTATTATTATTGTTACTATTACCGTTATTCTTAACGTTATAATTATTGTTGTTATTATTGTTATTATTGTTATTATTACCGTTATTATTAATGTTATTATTAACGTTATTATTATTACCATTATTATTACCATTATTATTTCCGTTATTATTATTGTTACTATTACCGTTATTATTACAGTTATTATTACCGTTATTATTACAGTTATTATTCTCGTTCTGATTACTCATGTTATTATCATTATTATTATCAATATTATTAATCTACATTACTATCTTTATTACTATGTTTATTATTATCCTTATTAACATCCTTAGTATTATCTCTATTATTAACCTTCATTATTATCGTTAATACTATCTTTATTATTATCCTTATTATTATAGTTTTCATTATCCTTATTATTACCGTTATTACTACCGTCATTAATATCGATATTATTCTAATTATTGTTATAGTTATTATTATAGTTATTATTATCTTAATTATTATCGTTATTGTTACAGATGTTATTATCGTCATTTTAATTATTATTATTATCATTATCAGTATATCTATTAGTATAATAATTATTACCTTTATTATTATTATTTTCGTTATTATTATTGTTATTTTCATCGTTATTATTATCTGTACTATTATCATTACTATTATCGTAATTTTTTATTGCTATTATTATCGTAATTATTATTGTTATTATTATAGTTATTGTGACTGTTATTATTACCGTTTTTAATATCCTTATTATTACCGTTATGATTCTCGTTCTTATTATCGATATTATTATCGTTTTTATTATCATTATTATTATCATTGTTATTATCGCTATTATTATCTTCTTTTTATCCCCTATTATTACCGTTATTGTTATCGATATTATTATATATATTATTATCGTTATTATTAACTTTATTATTATTGTTTTTTTATCTTTATTAGAGTCATAATTATTAACCTTCATTATTATCGTTAGTACTTTGTTTATTATTATCGATATTATTATCGTTATTACTATCCTTATTATTCAGAAGCGAAGAAAGCCACTTGGAGTAGTGGCAAAGGGCTGCCAGGTTCGTTGAGACCATGCGGCTCTCCGGCTTGACGTCACCTATCCAGCCTGCGAAGGGGACAAGATGGAGAGAGAGAGAAACTCGCGCAAGCGAAAGTTTTCCTTGCCATTTTCAAGCGTATCAAGCGACCAAAAAAGCATTGAAGAGGACGACCATCAAGGCCAGTCAACGACGGTGCTGGAAGGAGCTGTGCCAGGACATCAACAAAAATGGAGATTAGGACACCAGATTGTCACTCGCAAACTAGGGACTCACGCGCAAGGAATCCCTCAGAACGCGAGGACTTTGGAAAACTCTATACGTGTATACTCTATTCCTCTTACAGCCGAAGAGAGAGATTGGCACGGCTGCGCCTAGCAGACGCGAAGCGCCACAATTTACGAAAAAGGAACTACTCAGGGCCGCATCTTCTATGCGGAACAAGAAAGCTCCTGGTCCAGACGGTCTTCCAATGGAAGTAATGAAAGAGAAACGGAGGAGGCATAGCTGCTGCTCAACCAGGTCATGCGAAGAGTCATCTCCTTGATGAAAGACCACGGGCTATCCCTAGCAGCCCAGGAGACTGAGATCGTGCTACTTACGAAGAAGCACATCAACAACTTGCGCAGCTTTACTGTAGGAGACGCGACGGTCCAGACTAAGTCGCCGGTAAAGTACCTAGAAATAATGCTCGACAGCAAGTTCAATTTCGGGGAGCATATAATTAGAGAAGCCTATAAGGCGGCAGATGTAGTAACCTCGCTTGGCACTCTCATGGCCAACGTCAACTGTTTCCGACCGTGCATGAGGCGACTACTGATGCACGCCGCCGAAGCAGTGATACTATATGGCGCGGCAGTCTGGGCCGAGGCGCTGCAACACGAGAAATATCGCAGGCGCATAGCCGCGGTACAACGGAGGGACACTCTCCGAATCGCGTGCTCCTACCGCATGGTCTCGGAGACCGCGGTGCTAGCATCGCGGGAGTAATCCCGATCGATCTACTAGCCAAGGAGAGACAATTCGTTCACCAGAAGAAACCTGTTCTTGGGAAGGAAAATCTTCTTGCGTAGAAAAAAGAAGGAAATGGGCGGCCCATAGACGCGCCACCAACGTTGCTCCAGGTTCCTGCCACGGAAAGCCGAAAGGAGAGTTCCGTGAAGGGACTTGATGTAATAACGCCATCCCGAAGTAATGCCACATGGCGGTGCCGGGATGGTTTCACTATGCCACTAGAATGAATATGAGTTTAGTCGGTAGTGCCTATTACAACGGTGTGCCCGACACTCCAGGAACTTTAAAGGGG